>NW_027179715.1:712500-732500 GCF_036669935.1 Montipora foliosa | reverse complement strand
CGAAAATGGACGATACTAGTAGCCTTGAAAGATGTGATGCATTCTATCACTACCAGACTTCGCGGCACGTCCAAATCTGGCGTCATTCTAGACAAAGTGGTGGACCTCTTAGAGGACCACGAGGTGAGGAAACTGAGGAAATATCGGCAATCAAAGTAAAAATCCATTGCAAGCTCTCCTTACTGTTGTTATTGTTGTTGTTGTTGTTGTTGTTTCTTTCACATTTCTTCCCATCATTCTTAACATAGTTTGTTTTACTCAGACATAGTAGTGTGTATAACAATATAACAGTTATGTTTCGAGTTTCGTATCCTCTGGCATGTTCTCTATATGCTTCTATTTTTTTTCAAGAATTTTGTCCATTTCTTCCTATTTTTCATATAATTCTACTTAGTGCACAAAACCTTTTTTGCAATATTTGAGATACTTTAAAACTTCACCAGTAAAAATTCTTAAACAAATAAATAGAACCTGAACTAATGACATACAAACAGTCTAAATTTCACAGGAAGGCAAAGTTGGTAAAGAATTTTGGCTCAATGCCCAGTAGATGATGTATTTGCATAGGAACATTGCGGTCGTGAGCAACCTTCCTCCATCCAGAAGGCGTTTCCTTCCCGTGACAAAGGAAGGGAACGCCTTCAGTGTTTTTTTCTTTCTCCAGGAAATAATGACTGATACTTGTTCCAAGCACAAAGATGCAGACCAACTGTTTTCCTTCGGCTCCACTGCTGTGGAAAGCGGAGTTTTAACAAACGAACAAGTTGACGATGTACGCGACCGAATGTCTGACTTAAAGGTGCGATGGAATGTATTGAACATTGATGTCATTGAGCGCGAGAAAAGGTTGGTGACTTTTTTTTTCTCATTTTCAGGCTCATATGTTAGCTAACAAGATAGTTGCTATCCTTTCTTCCTCTTCACAATTAAATCTTTCGTCGAATTTCATTTTTTGCTTGGTATACCTCTTTTTTTCTCGAATAAAAAAAAAAGGAAAAGAAAATGCATTTTACGCGACAGCTGTGTTGATCGTGTCGCGAATCTAAGGTAATTTTAATGTTTTGCGCGATGGATGGAATCAAGGAGGTCCAAACCACTTTCAGCACTTCCAAAATTCTTTCCTATTAAAAGGATTGAATTAATTTAACATAATCATAAACTATATGCTAACTTAAAAAGGTATGTCTTTAAAGAGTCTCGGTCTACCGAGATGCTTTAAGCACCTCTGTTTATGTTTCACTCGGCTTGAAGTAACGAGTGCGGGGAAAGAAATAAGCGACAAAAAGCTACAAAGGAATACTAGAAAAGCTGGCCAGTCGAATAAAAAATATATTTGCAATGAATAAAGCGCCGCTGCCACTCTTGGACTTATAACATGTTATCGGGTATTTTGTTACCTTACGCGGGTCGCGTCCCAATAAATATGTACAAAATAAATTCTAATAAAGTACATTCAATACTGAACTCCTTTGTTGGCAAAAGTACTCGTTTGTCTTTGACAATTTAAAAATTTTTTCGTTTGTCTTTGACAATTTGACAATTTGAAAAAAAATACCAATGTACAATTCGTTGAATTTACCTAGGCTCTGCTGCAAACGTTGCGGTTAACAGTCACACAACTCACGGTATCGCCGTTGAATTCGGGAATGTTTTCAGGAATGCCTTTAACTGCTAACCAAACAAAAGCATTTCATCCAAATGTTACATGAAACAATGATTAGAGTTCCAAACAAGTCTCGAAATAAAATAAGTAAATATCCAGCTATTAATTACAAAGAGATTACAAATGTACTCGACTTACTGCGAAATTAATTACTAAAATCACTTTTCGCTTCAAACTGCCTTATTTCCACCATGTAATCCTGAACCCTCCGTTCTGTTACTGACAATCATAATGAACAATATCCGCGACAGTTTTTGGCTATTCTACTGTGGTCATAAAGCCATATAGAGCCGTGCATTGCCTCTGGCATCGAAGTACAAAAACAATGAGGTAGTGATGGCTCGCGTCCTTCTGATTTCTTTATTTTTTGGACTACTGTTACTATTTTATCAATTGTGACGTTTTTAATTGTAAGGACATCACGAATGTTTCCTTTGTAAATAGGACTGGTCTTTTTGTGCAATTGTGTTCGTATACAATGAATCGTTGACACTTGCAGTCCTTTCACCATTATGGAGGCGTTTGAATTTTCACTCATCCGCCGACTCCTCGGTCCACCTTAAAACCATGAAATCGTGACAACATTTTAATGTCATAATGGAAAGCGATGAAAATGGATTAGAGACATCCTTGGCTCAGGCCTCGCGAACACTCGACCAGTTGCAGCATAGGTAAAAATGAATATATTCTGGTACCAACTCGTTGCACAGCCATTGACAAGACTTGATTCTCTCCGTCCATAAGCTGGTATTGTTAATTAATAGTTTGGACATCGAAAGGCGTCCTTTCAAAACCCATTTTTAAGGACAAGAAAGCAAGCCTCCAAAGTTGTCTGGCAATCTTATACCCAGTTAGACAATAACTTTCCCTTTTTATACGCGCCAAGAGATCTTTACTTTGAATGGTCACGAATGAGTTCATCTGTAATATTTGAATTTAGAGCCCCCTTTGTTTATTTAACAATTCATTGTTTTCTTTATTTAAAAGATATGTGCCTGTTTATCGAGGGCGATGGGTATAAATACAAACAAGAAATGTTCGGCTATCGTTCAGGACGTCTTGACTGCCCTTACCGCTTTGTCAAACTTGAATAATACATTTTGTTACAATACCTGCTTTTACTAACTCTTAATTCACAGGCATTTGGGTTATTTGCTCTTGGCCTGGGACTATAATACTCTTCGTTAGTCCTTCCAATGTTTTGCATAAGTGTTGTTTTTTTTTCTCTGGTCCCAAGAGAAACTGGCTAAAAGACCAATTTCGATATATTAAAGTACAATCCAAAAAAAAGGCATCATCTCGAGACTCTGGGGAATAGACTCGCACAAATCCTTATATTTATTTCCCAGAGCTTCGAGATGATGTCTTGTTGGGTATGTGCAAAGAATCCTCCAAATAGAATTGTATCATGGGTTGGAGAAAAAAGCGAACGGACTAAAAATTAAAGCTTGTACTGATTGGCAGCAATTGAAATACGCTCTAATCTTGAATTCTTCCGGTTGATTTGCTTTATTTAAAATCTATTTTTCTCCTCACGCACGATATTCACAGTAAAAGTGCACTCCTAACTTACTAGATCTTTTCGGTCAAGTTGATTCTATGTTCTCATATAATACTCGATCTGCTACTGGAAGCAAAAATTACATAAGATTTTCAAGACTGACCCAGCAGAGCCATTCTTTTTCGCGACTCGGGTGTAAAATTAAACAATATAACCGATCACAATGTTTCACTTTCTTATTTCTAGTACGCTCTTGTTAATTGGTGCCTTGTAATGTTTCTTTAAGTAACTTTTTTCTTGGAATTCTGTAGTATTTTATTCCACAGTAGAAATGTAAACACTACCAGCCTAGATTAGCCTTTGCTATTTGCAGGCAAGTTTATTTCGAGTCTTTCTTTTCGTATAAGTGCATTTTTAAATATGCTTTTAACTTTGAACTATGATTTTCGGACGTTCGATTTGTATTCCAAATGTCTAATGAACTCGTTTAATTTTCCTCATCTCCCTATTTTCAAGACCATCCTAGTTTAATGAGAACGCTATTCATTCACATTTTAAACAGCACTGCTCGCGACACTCTATTAGAAGAAAGTGATAAAGCCGACATCGAACCCCCAAAGTTAAATTCTGCCATTCGACACCTTGATTCAGGTTTCTTCGAAACATTAGGCAACCATATAGACGATACACAGCTCTATGTCTCGTTTAGTCCTAATGATGAGACTGGTCAAGACGAAGCTTTTGCGGTCGTGCAAAGATGTGTTGATGATATCAGATTGTGGATGACTACTGATAAACTTCTTCTTAACGATGACGAAACTGAGTTAGTTGTGATTGGCACCAAACAACAGCTCGCCAAAGTTCAACTTAACAACATTACTATTGGTCAGTTTGAAATAACACCTATGTCATCTGTTAGGAACTTCGGAATGTGGTTTGATTCCACATTGTCAATGAACTCACATATCAACAAGACTTGTTCATTAGCATTCTACTACTTGTATAATATTAGGAAACTTAGAAAGTACTTGTCTAGAGAATCTACTGAAAAGCTGATTCATGCTTTTGTTAGTAGTCGTATAGACTATTGCAATAGCCTTCTTTTTGGCCTACCAACCTATCAAATACATAAAATTCAAAGGGTCCAAAACGCTGCAGCCAGATTAATATATAACGAATCTAAGTACTGTAGAATAACACCATTATCGTATAATTTGCAATGGCTGCCTGTTACATTCCGCATAGAATTTCAAATCTTACTTTTAGTATATAAGGCTATTAAGGGTTTTGCTCCAGGGTATATAACAGAGCTTATTAATATTAAGAATGAGGGTACATATAGGTTACTTTCCAATTGGAATGGAATCTTACTTAAGTATGTTAATTTTAAAACGTATAAGACATTAGGAGATAGATCTTTTATGGTTGCTGCTCCAAATTTATGGAATAATTTGCCTCTTGACGTTAGGAGAGCGCCAAACATTTTTATTCAAAAAAGCTTTTTTAAACATATAGCTAAGGTTAATAAGGTTATATTTTAATTATCTTTTATATTGATAGTCTTTAAATTTACTGTTGTTTTAATTATTTATATTAGTATATTAGTAATTATTATAATTTTTCAGTGAGCGCAAATGAAAATAACCCAATTGATATTTGCGCTTTATAAGTGAAATAAAATATTATTATTAACCATGAAATTTGTTGCAATGCGCAGATTTGACAGCTCTCCCTAAATCGCGTTATTTATTTCTGAAACCATTGTTGTCTATGATGTCTCACTAAAGGCCCGGCAAGAAAAATGGTAGCTAGGTTTCTGGTGAACTTTAGACAATACACCTTCTGTAAATCATTTTATTATTTTCGTATGCAAATGTTTTACTATTTCTTGCGATAAAAAACGTTGTCGCTGGTCATGAAAAGTGATTAGAATTCATGCAGACGTTGATTAATAAAGCCTTTTTTCCATCATGAATTATTAAATAGAATTGATTAATAAAGCCTTTTTTCCATCATGAATTATTAAATAGAGTAAATTATCCAACAGGCCACGTTCGATGAATCTTTATTTCGGGAATGACTCCATTTCCTTTAGGAAAAGTGTATTTGTTCTATAGTTCTCAATGGATATTTTAATGCCACTGGTAATGTTACTATTTAACCATTACGCTGTGTTTTGTGGTGACTGCTATTTGATTGGATTTAAACCACTAAAAACAAGACACAATGTTACTCTTTGACCGGCATATCTTGGTTGCTTTGGAGGTGATTCTTCGGAGAACGTTGACACTAACTGACGGAGACCAACACGTTGATCACCGATCCAGGATGGTTCGAGAGATTCAAGGAAGCTATCCATAAACGAACGGTGCGGGCCTCCCTACACAAAAGGGATGGAGGATAATTTAAACTCGTGTATCTTTATGGCACAACCTTTTGAACGCGTGTGTCAGAGGCGGATACACTTCTGGTTTTTTGCGTTTTTTTTTTTCCTGTAATAGCGTACATACAGCTGCAGGTGAGCGGCACCAGTCTACAGTCACAAGGATATAGAATAGCGCAAATGGACCTAAGTGTCAACAATTGTAATGGGTACTTAATAAAGTTAAAGTATATGATCATGATAACGTACATGCAGAGGTATAAATTAAATTAAGAGATGTTGCTCAATAGCCCTTTTCACGGTTAGTTTTTCTCATTTGCATTACAATGTAATCTGACGTGGATTAGAGGCAATTTCGGGTTAAAACTGCAGAATAGCCCGAAATTGCCTCACATACATGCTAGATTATATTGTAATGCAAAGGAGAAAACTAACCGTGAAAAGGGCTATTAACCGATAATTCATTTTTAACGCAACAGACTTGCGAAATAGAAGTATTGTCCATGACTTATTGGTTTGGTTTGCACGTCCAACATGTGTTTTCTTTTTTTTTTTCTTTAGCTCGCAAATACTTCTCAAAATACTCCTATATTAGAATACTTATTCAGTAAAGTCTCAACCAAGTTTATAAATGTATTGCTAAATTGACCTCCCTAGGTACTTGGAGAGGTCAATTTTCGTACATCAACTCAGTTGACGCTACCAAGCTACAATATTGCAAAAGTTTCAACTAAAAGTCGGGCTGTTACACCATAATTTCTTGGCATGCCTTTCAACGAAACTGTTGCTTCCTGTGACAGTTCCTTTACTGTTGTTTTTTCTGCTTAGGCTTGAGAAATTTACGCAAGACATCGAGAAAGAATACCAGACATTTGATGCATGGCGTGACAAATGTGATAACATGAACCAATGGCTCACAGAATCCGAGAAACTTATTAAGAGTGAGGAGAAAGTTTCAGGTGACATTGATGCACTTCAAGAGCAGATCCAAGATAACCAGGTTGGTGCAATTCGCCTACTGATACCTGAGAATAAATACGAAGAAACCAGTCCAATTAAATCAATGTAGCTTAACATAGAGTTTTCTTCCCACTGTTCAACTCTAAATAATTGTCATTGTACCATATGTTTACAATTAGATTTTGTTATTGTATTTCTCCTTCAGCTATTCCTAAGTGAGGTACAGCAATACGAGCCAAAAGTCGAGGCCATGCTTAAAGACAGTCAGATCCTTGTGGATAACAGCAATCTGGATAAAACTGACATCGATGGAGTGGACAAAACTAAGAGTGCACTTAACACCAGATGGAATGCAGTCAATGACCACCTTAATAACAGACAAAAGGAGTGAGTGAAATCAAATCCTCGGCTCGCGAGTGGAGCGCATATCCCTTCAACTGGTTTCGATACCCATCGAATTGTCGTTCATAATACAACGTTCTGTTGTGCTCCAAATACTGACACGGATGGGATGGGTCACAACCTTCTTGTAACTTCCTCCTAACTTACGGACGACATGCCTGTTAGTGATTAAGAAGGTGTTTGTGCTGATCTCAGTAAATTTTGGCTTAAGAACTTCAAGGTCGTTTTTGTAAAAGTGGAGGGAAACTTTAGAACCTTTGAATGTTGCTTTACTTGTCATGAACACTTCAAAATGAACATGTAGGATAAGAATAAGTTTTTTTTAAATCTTAATAACTGGGGAAGAAGCATTCAAAAAATAGGAAAAGATTTTGACCTGATTTCACTGTAACATCTTGACTTGAAAATTAATTGCAGATTGGAATCAGCCTTGTTGAACATTTTGAAGAAAGACAAGGAAGGAACGCTCACTCGATGGCGAGAACAAGCCGTAGCTCTTGGTTTGCTTGTCACTGAAGCCTCAAAGAAACTCAATGACACCCCAGTTGATGATTCAGACTATGGAGCGATTAAAGCTGGAGCCGATAAATTAGAGGTAATATGCGATCGAAGTTAGACAACTTAAAGGAAAGCCCGCGATCGGGTGGAAGAAGCCGATCGAAAGGCGAGCTTTTTCAATTTTGGGCAATAGGTCTCGCCCAATTGTTCATGCAAATCGTACCTGTAGGATTAAGTGCACTAAGCGTTTCAGTCCCAGCGTTGATCAGAAACTCTGTTCTCGAGTTTTCTGCAGTCTGTGGAAACTTGCTAACGGTCAGAATGGTAAGACTCGGTCGAGATTAAATCCAATTAATAACCTGAGTAACACTTCGCGTTTTTAGGTACAGGAATCCGCTTCCTTATTACAAAGAAAAAATAATAAATGAATATTTGTATTTACCGAGGGTGAAGTATGTTATTACCGGCAGCTGCCGGTAGTTTACATAATAACCCTCAAAACTTTTTAAAAAATAGAAAAAAAAATACTTATTCTTAGAGAGTTCAATAATCTTAAAATGCTCAAAAGATGTGTTTTTCTGAATAGGGTTGTGCTGTGGCATTTTCCTGAAATTTGTGTTGGAAATCATGCCGTTTCTGTACGAGTTTCCAAGATTATTCCATGGAGGACATGCACTTGGAGTGGCTCCAATGTCCCGAATTTGTTTCACATCATAGTGTCAAGACGTCAGTACTGAAATCTGAAATGTCTACGAATATGTATATTGTGCGGACAAATAAGAATGGAGCCAGATAGTACAACAACAACAACAACAACATTGATTTTTATACATAGATACAAACAGAGAGCGTGAATTGAGCTTTATTTTAGTGAAATAAAGTACTGACATCCTGGAATAACCACAGAGGTTACAGACGCCGGGCAGCCCCTACTATGATCTGCTTTCACTTTCGACGGAAGCTCATGATTTTTTGACTTTAAAATATCCTTATTTAGATGTAACGTAGCTCGTGCATTTTTTCCGCGCGTGCAGCTTCGATCTTATTTTTGTCCATATTTGGGCATAAAATTGGTGTCCTAAAATCCCCAGCCTTGTTTCAAGAAAGAGGGTTGCAAGTTACACGCTTCAAGGTCGTGTGCTTCTTCTTTCGACTAGTATGTGAACATTTCTCACGTAAGCGCGGCATCATCTGGTCAAGACTACGTAAATCAGAATCAGATTTGGAAAGGTTAAGAAACCGCTTAATGTAAGCGACGTTTATTTTGTGTGCCAAGCATGAGCGTAAGTCGCCCTTTTTTCTTTTCGTAGCAAGTTGAACTCGCTCTCCATGAGGACCTGAGCAACGAGTTAATTGAAGTGACAAACACAGGCCGAGATATAATCACGACGAAAAAGTTGCAATCCGATGATGCAGATGGCGTCGATGAAACCATAAACGCGCTAAATAGACAAATGACTGAATTAGAGAGAGACACAAGGGAAAACAAAGACAAGTAAGAGATGCTGAATATTCCCAGGAGCACCCAACGATAATCTTCGGTGAAATATGTATTCGGGAGAGTCAAACTGTTCTAAGATTTTTTGGTTCTACGTTGTCAGAAGGCTACAGATTTCTTTACTAAAATATCACCTAAAAGATTCGCAACCAGGGAAAAGTAGTCCCTTATGTTTTCGGGAGGGATATTTTTGCAAATTTTGGCACTGAAAAAGGTCATCTAGAGGTTTCGGATGAGCAAATTGTTAGGCTGAAACGGTTCTTAGAAGGTAACGTTTAGCTAGAAATTTGTGAAATGAAGATATCATTCCCAAACATTTTCGGGCGCTTCAATTTTCAGCTAAAATATCTGAAAAGATCAAATTCTTCTAAATGATAAAAACATTTCTTTAGGCAGTCTTTATACATTATAAGGAGCCTAGAAATGTCTCTCAAAAGCCTTTGGCTTAATTTTCTCGTTGGGTGCCCTCGTATTTCTAACCTACTTTTATTGGTTAAATATTACCAACCAAATGTCTTGTACCTGCTCGCCCTTTCATATACCGTATGATCTCTTTAGGCAAGTTTTCATCAGCGGCACAAGCATAAGCAACGTACGCAGGCTTCGTCACGTTTTACTAATTAGTGCATTTTATTAGAACAAAAGACTCATAAATGCGTCTGTGTACATTGTTTGAGCTTATGCTTGCTTTGCTATTGAGCTTGAGCCGGCCGCACCTAGGCGAAAATAGCGCGGCGCTTATTGCGCAGCGAAGAATTTGCCCGGGATGCGGATTCATTTGTATGCGCATTTGCCGCCGCGGAAATAGTGCTGAATATCAAACATGTTTGATATTTTCTTCGCCGCGAACTTTTCTGACGAAATTTTCGCCTGGTGTGTGAACATTGAACGAACTTAGCGCTGGCAAAGATGACCTCTTGTCTTCATTACGTACACCACTTTAGAGTGAAAAGTGCAGTTAGTGATGATGAATCAGTTTACTAAGTGGGTAGGTCAGGAGTACTGCAAAATAATGCAAAATACTTTATCTTATCTATAAATATCCTAGACGATGCATAATAAGGCTTTCATACCTCGTGTAAGCCGCGCAATAACAACGCTAGGTGTGAGGAGAACAACACCGGCACTGAGTACGATTGAATTCTTCGAGGCGGAATTAGCGCCGCGCTGTTTTCGCCTAGTGTGCGGCCGGCTTTAGCCCTGAGGGATAAAGAGTTTACCAAAGCTATATTTTTTAATTACGTTTTTGTTTTTTTTTTGTCAGAATAAAGGAAGCTTCATTAAAATATTTTGGTCGTTCACTCGCTGAGTGCGAAGATGGATTTGAAAGACTTGAAGATTCTGCAGCGAATTTCTCCGACATTGGATCTGACATCGGTGAAGTTGGAAAACAGTTAGCTCAATTGAAGGTAGAACGTAAGCCTCAGTACTCCCGACGGACACTCCTTGTAATTCAATCCGTTCAATCTTGTTCTTTAGTTTATGGGTTTGGTATACAAATACCTTACGATTTTCTCATATCAAGAACATTTTAATTGGACTCTCAGAATGAAAGTGAGAACGAACACGCCCTTCGAATTCAAGATTTTGCTTTTCGCTGTCGTGTGTTTTATCCCGATGTAAGTGACATTGAACTAAATGCCATTTGAATGGGGAAAAAAACTATAAAGCGCAAGTGATAAGGGATAAGGGGATTAACTAATGTTGTTAACTTAGCTCTCTGGTTAAATGGCAAGAAAACCGTGACAGTTGAAGAGTGTATCCCAAAGAGTGTATCTGTTTGTGTGTGCAGGGATGGCGCAGCAAATTTCCCTTTCGTAAACGGTCGTTGCCATTTCTCAGAACGGTCGTTGCCATTTGAAACGGTCGATGCCATTTATAACGGTCGACTACACACTTCACTTCAAAGAAAATTAAAAGAAACAAACTAAGAAAAAATATTAACAAAAATTAAGACAAAAAAGGAAAAAAAAGCATTTATGAAAGAAAAACTGGAGGGAAAAAAGAGTCCGAAAATTTCAAAACTCGAACTCGGGTTCTTAGCCCTCACCCTAAACAAAACCCTAATCCGAACCCTAACTCGTATGACCAGCGAGACACAAATCCCAGTAACCGCGACCTTTTGAGTTCTTAGACCTAACGAGTGTAATTCAGAGCTAAAAAATGGCATCGACCGTTTCAAATGGCAACGACCGTTAACGAAAGGGAAATAGGCGATGGTGCAGTGGTGAGAGCACTCACCTCCCACGAATGTGGACCGGGTTCGATTCCCAGACTCGGCGTCATATGTGGGTTGAGTTTGTTGGTTCTCTACTCTGCACTGAAAGGTTTTTCGCCGGGTAATCCGGTTTTCCCCTCTCCTCAACCCAACCCAAAATTTTATTTGATTTGCGTTAACTTGTTAATTTCAACTTATTTTTAAGAAAAACACGACACTCCTGAGTTTTACAACAGACATGTTTCGGCAGTTGCCTGTGCCATCGTCAGTGTGAAATGAACAATAAATTACAGTGAAATATAAATACTAGAGAAATTACAATAATGATAATGACAATAATTAAGACTAGACAATAGTAATTCAAAATTAAACAGAAAGTTCTAAATTAACATGTTTGACCTGTGCGTTAAGTGTTGGTTTGTCCCAAAATATGTGCAACGCCTCTTTGATTTTAAGAGCAAACCGCGAAGATGCCTGATCGATGATGGCAAAATTGTCACGGGAGCATTCAGAGCGACATGCTAAGGAGCTCTCTAGATGCTTGAAAATGTGTGAGGCCCTGTCCGTTTCCAACTGTTCCCTTACACGTGTGTTGAAATGTTGGGTGGTCTCACCGACATAGCAAGCTGCACAGCCTGCACACGAAAATTTATGAACCACACATGATCGGAGTCCATTGGGGATAGGGTCTTTCACACTAAAGAGGCTACCTACTTTGAAAGAGGAAACCGCTAACACAATGTTTGCATTATTACAATAGAAATTTGAAAGTCGACGAATGCGCTTTTGGGCGATGCTAAAACAATAACCTATGTAGGGTAATTTGAAATAAAAGGTGTTAGGCGCTTGTTCACCAGTTGATCTTACAGAGTTGCCTGTTACATGCTGTGTGACACTGCGGTTAATGATTCTTTCTATTAGCCTAGATGGATACAGGTTTTTCTTTAGGATGAATGTTAGTGACGCAATGTCCTCATTAAACGCTTGCCAGTTGTTACAAATCTTATAAGAGTTCTATCAACAAGGGTCTTGACTAGCCCAACTTTGTATGAAAATGAGGTAAAGCTAAAAAAACAGGTTAATAAGCCGGTGAATGTTTTCTTACGGAATACTCTAGTAACTACCGTAGGCCCCGTGTTGTCAACGTATATATCTAAAAAGGGCAGTTTAAGATCTGATTCCGCTTCCATGGTGAATCGTATGTTGGGATGACGGGAGTTGAAACAAACAAAAAGTGTCATCCACGTACCGTCGATAGAAAAGAGTTTCCCCGATTAATGCTCTACGGCGCTAGAATATTAGACAATAAAGTTCCTTTCCTTTCCTTTCTAAATCTGGAACACCCTCCTCCATTAAACGCAAGCTCCCAACCCTCCCTCGTCAGCAAAACGTAGTCGTTCAGACCAGACATCCACATCTATGACTACATTTTTCAGTACCCGGCAAAGCCCCCTCGACTTATAGCTGTTTGTACACTAAGGTGGCCTTAGACACCATTAGCCGTTTTAAGACCACTCCTAGGCGCTTGTTTTTCCTGGAAATAATAGAATAGACATTTTTTTATGAAGAGTGATTGGATTCTTCAGTGTCCCACGGAGTAGAAGAACACTAAATGATTGCGAGACGGGGCTTACAGTTTGTAGTCGCTATTCAATAGGAGTTGAAATTACAAACGCAGCACTTTCTATTCAGTTATTTAATAATCTGAGTGTGGGTCTAGCCGAGTTCCTACCCTGGTAGTCAGATGTCCAACCAATAGACCTTATTCACGAAGGCCGCGGGTTGGATTTGCTATTATCATGCAAATTAGCCACACACTTCTGAGGGGGCAAACAACACAAGTTCGAGAGGTTATAACGAATATGTTAGCCACACAGGTGATTTGTTTCACGTTCATTGAATGTTTATCACCTAAGTAGTAAAATAGAATGATAACACAAGTTACTTCGACGCTTTTTTAGTAAAAAATGAGCAGCTAACGAAGTAGGAAGTTAAACTGTCAAAGGCAATCAAAAGATATATAATTATTATAAAAGGTACTTAATTCTATATACTAAAATGGACTTTGAGCAATGTTATTTCAATATTTTGACGAGCCGATTTTCCGCAATTTGCCTTTTTTCCAATGTTTGCTCCCCAGCATAACACATGGCTAATTTGCATGACAATTTGAAAACCAACATGGCGGCTATCGTGAATAAGGCCTATTGAACTGCCACCAGGTATGCTGGCATGACAGTATTTTAGACGGACTTTTACAATCTATCGCTCGAGTTAAAAAATCAAGCAAATCTGATTAATCGGTAAGACTAGAAAATGCTCTTTTTTCATGAGCCACTGAGAACAACGCTGATAGGGCTTCGAATTTAAATAAGATCTGGTTTTGAAGAGCCCTGTTATAGAGAAGAATTGGCTAAAATTAGTCCATTAGCGCCAAAATTCATTTCATGCCGTTTAAAAAGTGTACTTTAATTCTTATGCGCTGAGTTTTGAAGATCCATGATGTATCTAAAATTTTGGTCTTCATAAATGTCCGAGTAGGAGGAGTGTAAGAACTGCCCTTTTGCGCTTGTAAATACACAAAGCTGTCATTTTGACAATTCTGTTGTTATTAACTTGAAGGAATTTGAGAGTGAAATGGTCAAGGAGCAAGCCAAATTCAGTGATATCAAAGACCAGTTTGAAGACGGCAAAGAGATTGGTGTAATGAGGGATGAAGATCAGGTGCGGGTCATGCGCAGGATAGGTGCGTTGGACGAAAAATGGGCTGAACTGGACAAAACGCATGACGAGAATCATCAAAGGTAACTAGTGGGTTTAAATTATGGTGCATCTTCTAAAACAGACAATACCAGGTTTAGTGATCCTAGTTGTTTCTTTGTAAGATCATTTCAGCAGTAGGTAAATTCACAGAGAGTTTTGCAGCGAAACTGAAGGCATGATTGGGGTCAAGGTTCCTTTCAAGCCTACGTGTGTTATTGTCTTGCATATTAGCAAGTTGCTTGTTTTTCTGCGATGATCATTCCAAAGGCAGCTCTTAAGTTCAAAATATCAATCTTTTTTTTGTCTTAACTGTTTCTGCCATTGAATCAGTAGTCGTGTTATTAACAAGGCAAACAGCCGGCTGTGTCCATTGATCACCAAAAAACCCGTCGGGGAAATAAAAAGAAGTAACGGTTGTGAACAGTTATTATTATCGTGCGATATATCACACCGCCCAATAAAGGGCAGTGGAGGGGCTTTTGAGACCACCGGTTGTGCCCAGCTACCAACCAGGAAAGCCAGCTTTAAGTGGACCAGGAGATTGCCATTTTCATTGTGATGATTATCATCATTATTGTTATAATCATAATATTTGAGGCTTATTCCTGCCATTGAACAAACGCTATTACTAGAGCGATTCGGGGCAGTAAACTGAAATGTGTGTGTTATTTGACAGGTTGACGCAAGCATTGATAGTTCTGCACGAAGAGCTCATGGAGGAAATCTATGATTGGTTGAGCGATGCTGAAAAGCAGACAGACTCCATAGCTGTAAATAATGATGATATTGCCGTTGTTAAAGAAGAGCATGGCAGACATAGGGTATTGAAAATATTTGCTCTCCATGAAGTTCTAACAACGATAAATGGGATTGCATAATTTTGATAATATAATCCAACAATAATCGCAGTATTGCTCATATAGAACTCCAGTTTTGCTTAACGTTTTCATGAACATCAAGTGTCCAAAAAAACGCTAGTATGAGGTGCTAATAATTTTAGGGACTTCTTTTCAAAGGTACCTCAAAATCTTAGTCCTCAAACATGACTTGTTTGAGCACTAGACTATCAGGGTCTTCAAAAACAAGGGAGAAACTGCTAGATTTCTTATCACATTTGCAAATGGTTAGACTTTCAAATCCTATAG
This sequence comes from Montipora foliosa, assembly GCF_036669935.1. Taxonomy (NCBI): domain Eukaryota; kingdom Metazoa; phylum Cnidaria; class Anthozoa; order Scleractinia; family Acroporidae; genus Montipora; species Montipora foliosa. Next base: position 717,469 of record NW_027179715.1, on the reverse strand, counting down.
AATGACAAATAAACACAGAAACCACAGGGCCCGGCTTGTTCAAGAATCCTCACTCTATTGGCAAAGAGTAGGGCACAGAGTTCTTTGTAGTCTATACTTGTAGAAGCCATTGCGATTGTGTAACCCCCTTACTCTAATACTAACTCGAGAAGACTTAAGTAAATTTTAAAAGCTGGGCTTTTAACATGTTTTCAAGGTTAGTTTTTTTCAATCAAATTTCACCGACACTTAGGAAAAACAGACGAAGAAACTTACCTGCCGAAACGATTACGTCTACGAGAATCCACATAACTTTATTTTGGCCGCTTCTTTGATACAGGAAGCTAGAGTAAGGGTTGAACTGTATTTTTGTTTCATTTGGTTATTACTTTTGACTCAACCTGTCATCGTTCTATTGTCCCAAACAGGAACTGAAAGAGGAAATCGCATCATTTGAACCGACGTTCCAAAAAGCCATTTCCATCAGCGACCGGCTCCTGAACGAAAATCTTGTAGATCCAGAGAGAGCCGACAGTTATGAAAATGAAATCGACAGTCTTGAGAAAAGATGGGCAACATTGCAGAAAAGAGTCTCAAATAATGGCACAAAGTAAGATCTCTTTGCAGGCCCATGTTATAACTGCGCTGAATTTGTGTACAGTGAGCTTCGTAGAAAGTGTCAAACATCCTTCTAAAACTCATTAATAATTCATACGTTTGAGAGCCAATAAAAAATGGCTATATTCGTCAGGTGGATGAGTTTTGATACCCAATGAAAACACAGATGAAAACCACACGTGTTTTGGATCACATATCAAAACCACGCGTGGTTTTCATCTGTTTTCTCATTGGACATGAAGATTTATGCATCAAAACAAAAATTGAGCAGAACAACAATACTTCAGTTTAATTAATTATCATAATTAATCAGCGTCACTGCCAATTCATTTTTACATCTTCAATAAAATACAGGAAGATTTAAAAAGATCGATCTGTATTCTAATAAATGTAGTCTTCCACAAAAATAGCATCTTGCATTGAACCTACAGTAGCTTATAAATACTGTCTCCTGTCTTACCTTTTATCGCCCATTTAGTTTTGAAAGTTTGCAACAACTTTGATTCTTCGGAGCAACTTCAGAATACCCGTCCACTTATTTGCATATTGCCTTCTGCGCTTTAAGAGCGAGACTGTCAAACACTCGCACTCGTTTTTGATATATTACATAATAAAAGCTTTGATTAATTTTAAATAATGTTCTTAATTATAATTCATTCTCAGTTATTGGTGGATGTCGGAATACACGGAATGCAACTGAATAAACTATTTTATGCATCGTGTTCCATAGATTTTACTGTTTCGCGCAGTATTTGGCGGATGTTATCCGACTGCGGAAAAAGAGACCACTATGGTTTGTGCTCAAATTGTCAAAACACCAGTTAATTGCGACAGTCCTTTTCAGGACTGCAGACAATTGGGATTCCATCAATGCTCGTTTTAACACTTTTTCGCGTACGATGCACTGTATCGCGGTTGTTTGCAATGGAAACACTCCTCGTTTGTCCGTGAGTCCTTCATCGGCTCCCTATTCGTAGCCCTGTTGACATCAGCTGACATTGTTTTTTTTTTCGATCGGCTGCTATACGATGTATCTTTGACCGTTGATGTGAGGCGGCTCAGGGCACTTCTTCAATAGAGTTAATGAATTACCCACTAGAGAAATTGAAGATATAAACCTCTATCTATTTAAAACTCAGTGTCTTTGTCCGTCTTTAGCACTTATCATACGGATGACATTCTTGCAGATTAAAGCACTAATGAGTATTCCTGTAACATATATTAGATTATCTGGTGCCCTTGGGAAATATATCACGACAGGTCTGGATGAAGCCGAAGTAACTGTTACACGGGCAGAGTCTAGTATTGGCGGAGATGACGGAGAATATTTGGACCTTCAATCTGCAAAAAAAGCCCTGGACGCCTTTCAGGTCAGTTAGAGGTTGCGAGTCTCAAAGCTGTCGGCAACTTACCTTTGATTATCAGATAAAATTCTAGCTATCTCCTGGCCTTTAGGATTTGTGGCCTACGTTTTGAAACTGTTCCCTCAAGATTAAGGATTCATGCATAGAAACATTTTTATCAAACGAGCTCAAATGCCGGGCGTACCAAAACTGGATAGGTGTTTGATTTCTTCTGTAGTTCTAAACACGTTACAGACAAAGAAGCCAAGAAAAGAGCATGATTGTCAAATTTGTAACGCTAAGCATCAGGCTCATAGTGGTGGATTTATACTTCAGTTTATAAGGATATGATTGAAATGAAAATGTGATCGATTTTAACAGAATCTCAAAGAAGAAAGGGAAACAAGTCTTTACCTACCTGATTATTGTTAGTAAGGTTTAAATATTTCCTTGTGCGGCAATTTCATATTTACGGTCAAAAAAAATGGGAATTTTTCCATCCAGGTGGTGGGTTCAGCATGAGTATCCCTCATATTCTAAGAACTGCAGTAGTGTTACGGTCTGACTGAGGGTTGGAGGTTAGGTTTAATGTATGAAAAGGGTATATGTATTGGTAAAAAAACACGGGTTACATAGAAAAGTCCAAGTGGTCCCCACAGGAATCGCAGTTACCTCCATTACATTTCTTTATAATTTACACTTGCGCATTTACACAATTTGTTCCAGTAAAGCACTCTCTTTTACAGGCCAAAAAGAAAGACGTTCATGACTGTCAAAACAAAGTCAACGAGATTCTCATCGAGTCCAATGATGTAATAAATGATGACTTCTTTAATGAGCACGAACGAGATCACTTTCAAGGGAGAATCAGTTTAGTGGAAAAAAGGAACAAAGATCTCGAAGAGAAAGTTGAGAAGGAAGAAATGAGGTGATGCAGTTTTTTCCTCTTATTGTGCCATATGCACGCTCTCCATTTCCCTCCAGATTGGTTTATCAGTAAGTGGGATTTGAAAGAACTTATACATAATTGCACTGAAAGTTAAACGTTTTTGGAGCCAGGAATGGAAAGATCAACGTGTGAGTGGATAAGAAACTCGACTGAGAGAATCAGACTAGGTTTAAAGTTAGAAGCCTCGACGGAGTTCAACGTCAAACTCAACTGGTGATTAGATCAGCATTTTGCTAAATTTCGATCGTGCGCTTGCCAACCAAGTGACTAAGCCAATGTGACTCGTTTTCTTAGCTCGTTATTGCCTGCTAGTTACTAAAAAACATATATTATTGCTTCCTACAATCCGCTCTTTTAATAAATTTCATTGTTTTATGTCCTCAGAGCGCATTATTTGGTTTATGAAGAGCCTCTAAAAGATGACAATATTTCATTAGGTTCTGGCTGATAATGTTTGTGTGATTGTGACAAAATACTGGGCTTTTTTAGAGTTGCACTAAAGTTGTCGTATTCTCTTTCGATTGAGTTAAAGAATTTTCGACTTTTTTTGACTACAGCTAGACTAATCACAGGGCTTGAGAATTTTTCGCGTCATTAGAGTGGGTTGGATTATCAACATTTCTTGTCTTGGTTGTATGGTTTTTTTCTCCAGACTGCTTGACGCACACATTTTGTTATTGAAACAAAACTTGCAAAGGATGAATGTCTGGCTCAACATGGCGGAGTCACGGACAAAGTTGCAGGAAGAAATTGGTCCCGGCTACGATGATGTAAAGAAACAACTAGAAGATCATCAGGTACTCAGTAAGATTTGTGGCACCAAAATTACTAACTTCTAAGAGTTTTCCTAGCAGCAAAAGGCCAAGCACTGCACGAAAAAGAAAGCACTCAGTTGGAACGCTGATATCGACTGAATACTTTAATTACATGTAGTAAAACGGTGCTCTTGCGAATTTCGTTTACGCGGCTGTATATGTCTTTCCAATTATTCCCAAAATTGTCAATTAATGAAACCACGCCTCTCATATTTAGGATCTACATATGAGAGCTAGAAAAACTAAGAACTACAGATCTCTCTTTATATTTTATTGGGGAGTGTTCCCAGACATAGGTGTTATCCAGACCCCGTCCTTAAGAATCGTACGATATCTTTTACATCTTTTTTCAATGTATGATATTAAGAGCTCCGCTATCATATCTCTGAAATACTGTGGACCGTCTTTTTACTGTGGAAGGTTTGTTATATAAACGTAGTATAAATGACTATCTTACGTAACTTGGCTAATGTACGGGACGTCGTTTTTATATTGCATTTTAGAAATTTCAAGAAGAGCTTCGTGATCATTCCATGATTTCCATGATTCTTGATGTGGACGTAGATCATCCTAGCGTCAATGAAAGAACTCAAGATCAGGTCAAGTCCCTCAGTGACCGCTGGAGTAAAGTGTGGAACTGGTCTGAACAGCGAAAAGCGCAACTTTTGAAGGTATTATTCCTTCTTCTCTATATCCCCATGGGACTCTGTTTAAGAATCATTCGTTAGCTTAGATCGATTGCACCAAACATACTTGCTCCCTTGTAATTTAACATCAAATTTCATCAAGAAAAATACAGAATCATTGAACTTCTTCCACCAGTAAGGGGCAGAAAACTACTGAATCTTGGTAGTTGATGGAAAACATCTAAGATACACAATAGTCATATTTATATAATTAGATAGTACATGGTTGTTTAACGTTTTCCATTCTAATGATATATGAAATAAATCCTGTGTAGTTTGAGCTACTAGATGATGGTAAGACTGAACAGGCGCATTCTAACATGTGGAGTAAATAGCACCATGAAAAATAATGAGTTATATATTAGGAGCGGGTTGCTCTTGGAAGAGGATCGGGATCTATGACTATGGATTCGTATTCTCAAGAGCAAAATAGTATTTTGAGAAATTTTACGGACAAGAGAACACGCCACTTTTGTATTAGTTGTTCGCAATTCACCCCTATTCACAGGCACTCACCTTACGTCACGTGGGCCATGTTCGTGCCCTTGAACACCGAGGATATGCGACAAGTGGTATGTT
>NW_027179715.1:670000-705000 GCF_036669935.1 Montipora foliosa | reverse complement strand
CAGTCTAACCTCTTTTGGTATATACTAAAACAGAGAATAGCGTTGAAGGCGCGCTCTGATTGTTTTCTCGAACTCCGAATATTTAATAATTATTCGCCGAAGGCGAAGTGATTATCGGTGAATATTCACCGAGACGAAGTCGAGGTGAATATTCACCGATAATCACTGAGCCTGAGGCGAATAATTGTTTTAGTATAAATACACAGGTGATTATTTCAAAAAAGAGGGAAAAAAAACATTTTAACGCGAAATCATCTTCACTTACAGTGGGAAAACGACTACTGACAGCCATTTTGTCCGTCGAGGTGATTATCGGCTGATAATCCGAGATAGCGAGCCAATGAGAGCACGCGATTTTGTATAATCACCTGTGTATTTATACTAACCTTTGCTATTCACCTCCGAGCAACTTGCGCGGGATTTCCGCCCGTAAATAGTTAAGATTTTGCAGGAATAAATAAGTTAAAATCATCTTTTTGTGTTATATTATCTCACGCACTGTTTTAGTATATACTAAAATAATATTCACGACTCGGTAACTATCCGGCACTTCCACTTCGGTGAATAGTTGTTAAATATTAAGATAATTGTAGAAAGAAATGGTTGGTGTAAAGTTATTAGATAACTAGTTGACAATACAGAATCTTCTCTTTACTTTTCTTAAATGTCTTATGGAATCCACTCAATCGATTAATCCTAATTGTAACCCTGTTCCCCATACAGAATGAAGGAACCCCTCCGGAGTATTATTTTATTATCTTTTTAAATTGACAAAGTCATCGTGCTTTACATTGGTGGTGACTGAAATGGAACTTTGGAAATTCGATTTTCATTTCATGTAAAATGTCATGATGAGTGACTCTCTTCTTCTCTAAAGGAAAATTCAGTCAGGACGCAGCTCTTTATAACCTATAATTTCATTGGATCCGTTTAGGACGCAGCTCTATTGTGTTTTACGTCATGGTCTATTGTTTCTTTTGTATCGTTCTTTGTGTCCATTGTTTTCTGAACCAATCCCGAGAGTCGTTCCGAGAGCTGCGTGGCTGCCCGGAAAATTTATTTATGGGTTCTTCCCCTCAAGGGCGGTGGCCCTTAACTACCAAACTGTTGCTTTGGACTCCTTCAAATAATCATTTCTGAGTCCATTTAACTCTACAGTTACCATTTTCTGCCAAGTTTTTTCTATTTAATATTTCTTTGTCTGGTTCTACTCACAACATATTTGGTAAATCACGCGATCAAAACAGAAAATGCCTAAAAAGTTAGGGAGTTAACTATGTTTTTCAAAAATTTCAACACAACAGTACGAGAGTACTCATTCTAGTCCAAACTGTATTATAGCATTGGTGATTAAAAGTAAAGTAATGGTAACCGATATTTATCTAGCAACGCAAACCTCCATTCTTAGCGATTATATATCTAAACGAAGTGCTTTGAATAGCACACCCTTAAAATAGGGGACAGTTTTATACTGACAAGTTAAAAAAAAAAACAGTATTTAAGTCATCCTTATAGCATTTCCTATTTTACCCTTTCTTTGGGTAATAAACTTTCTCTTTCGGGCCGTTGATATTTAAGCCAATTTTTAAAACCAATTTCAAGCTATTATTAACGTTCTTCTGGCGTTTTGCTGTATTTGGTCAGTTTGAATAAACACTGAGACATTTCTGAACTTGTAGAGGTGATTACAGTTCCACAGATCGTAAAGAATCCGTTAACCGTTATTACCAAATGTTGAATGTATGCATTCCTAAATTTAAGCTATCCATGTAATGAACGTCAAGTTAATTGGACGTTTTCTTTCCAGCTGCTTCGCTTTTTTTGCCGTGTTCGCTATTTCTTTTCTTTGTCTTAATTTCTATATTGATTTCAGCGATAAAAATTATTGTACTGTCGGTTCTACTGCCAACGGATGGAAATGTAACGTTGGGTTACCCTCTTTCAGGATCTGGTAACACGTCCGAACTCTTTTTGTTTTGGGTTCACAACGCTGTTCAATTAATTTAATCCTCTCATATAAATATTTTCAGCAATTTAATAGATGCTTTCATCATGCAGATACTGATGAAATACTAGGATTTTCCCTTTTCGAAAAGAATTTTACCTTTACCCAGCCTCCTTCGCAGCCGTTTTTAAGCTCGTTCCCACCGTACGCAGTGAGTATATTACTTTTATCTTTCACATTTGATGACGGATGATGATATAGGTGTCTTCATGGTAACTAACACTATTTTAATAGTGTTAGTGTTGGTTTCAACCAACAAAAAGGGAGCTTCCGGTCCATTTCCTTGTAAGATACGTTGTGCTGTTACATAATTTTTCTGTACTACATACGTGACATTTTACAACTGAATTTGACATCATGATTTCTTTTTCATAGCTTTTATATCTAGTTTCATATTACACAACATGCGTGTTTTAGCGGTTGATGGCCACTTTCGATTGCCATTTCGAAAATGAATAAAATAAGCGTATCGTGCTGAAAGTATCTCTCACGAGTGAGAGATACTTGCAGCACTCGAAGATAAAGTTCGTTTCCCCGCGCGGCCATGTAATATCCTCTATATATATGTATATATAATGAAGTTTGAAGGGACCAAGGACGGACAACTCCTGGATGACATTTCACTGGGAGAAAAACTTTTCATGCCCTGAGCGGGATTTGAACCCACGTGCAACCATGCTGGCTACATGGCCAATCTAGATAGCAAATGGGATTTTTACGTGGTCATCCCAGGCATTGCTTTTCCCCAACTAGATGACACTGGATCGACAGGAACGACGATTCGCAGGCGGACGAGAGAGAAAGAGACAATTTGTACAAGTTTAGAGCGTCTCTCGAACCAACAGCGCATCTCTGCCCCCCAGGAGTATCACAAATGGATTCACAGTTCAAGCCTCTGGAGAAATGTAATTAATGAAGTTTGAAGGGACCAAGGACGGACAACTCCTGGATGACATTTTCATTGGGAGAAAACCTTTTTTTCTCCCAATGAAAATGTCAAAATGACGTCAAAAGTGCAGCCCGCTGCAAATTATTAAAGCGTTGACCGAAAAAAGCTGGGGACGAGATTGTTATTTTTGTTGAGTAGAAAAATGGCTGCGAGTAGGTTTCGAAGTTTGAGCGAAGAAAATATTTTGAATGAATAATAAAGCAATTATTGAATTCGACTTTCGTAGAATATGAAGAATTCTGCAGATCTCGGAGGATGTTATCCACCTCGGCCTTCGGCCTTGGTGGATAACACCCTCCTCGACCTGCAGAATTCTTCATATCCTACTCAGCCTCATTCAATAATTGCTAAATATTAACTGCAGACAGTACTGTTTCGGTCTTCTGGGCCTCATCAGTGCAGTGCTTATGTCAAGGATGGAAGTTTAAGCTTAACAAGCCACCCCAAATGGTTACAGATAAATATTATTATGGAAGTAATAACAAAAGAGGGTAATGGGCTCCTGGTTTAGTTGGCAGTTTGTATTTCTTGCGATTGTGAATGTTATGAAAAAATAAACTTAATCTCACCTACTGGAACATAAGATTGGGCCATCAAGGCGTTAGGAGCCACCACATATTCAAATTTAATGGCATGAATTTTTTTATGCGCGTTGTGCATCACTCTCTGATGTTCCCCTAGTCTTGCAATTGGCCTTACTGTCCATCAGCGAAGCCCAGCAGTTGTTTAAGATGGCACCCTTCTCTTGTGCAGCATCCGCGTAGGTCTTCGGCAGTTCGGTTATAGCGAAGGTTGATTTAAGGTCTGGAGAAATACACATGTGTGTTGGAGATGTGATTAGCAACTTTACCGCAGATTTCACTAAGTTCAGGAATTGATCTTCCAAAACTGGTTATCAAATCGCTCAGCCGACAAGGGTAGGCAAACCTCTTAAGAAAAATACATAGGCCTTTCATCCCACCTGCGACGGTCCCATTCTTGCAGACAAATGAGTTAGGTATCCTCAGAGCTTCAGAAAACAGGGGTAATTCGGCAAGGCCAATGCTCTTCATCTGTAATCCGACTGAGGTCAAATCGATCGTACTTTCAGATGTTCACTGCTTCAGAAAGCATAAAAAAATCCGAGTCGTCAATTGTATGTACTGTTTATGTACATGACTGTTAAAGCCTCTTTTGTTGACTTCTTACCAAACATGACGGAAAGATCCACTGTTACCGGCAGCAAAATATCCTAATCAACTTATAACCCGGTAAACGTCAGTGAAACGCCGTACTCGTATTTGTAATTTTGCGAATCTGAATTATTTTTAATCGCACGCGTGACTTCGGCTTCGAAAAGCTCAGCCCACACCTCTCTCGGTTCAAACTCGTACTGTTAGTTGTACTCGATCCTCTAATGTCACCAACACCAGACCTTCTTAGGACTACTCTTACCAGGAGGATATGACTCTTGGGTTGAAGTTGATGGTCAACATTTTCTTTTTTGATAACGAACATTCCATTTTTAAAGTCTTTACAATAGTTATTTTTTCACCCCTCTCCTTTTGTTTCAGTTCCCATAATTACAAAGGGAAAAAAACAGTTTTCCGTCTTTGTTGTGGATGTTTTATCCAGAATTTGCATCGTGCCACTGTTTGATTTGTCTACTGGATCGTCCTTAGGATATAATTCTTCTACAACGTCTTTTCCACTGCAAGTAACTTTCGCGTAGTTTTTATGATGTTAGGGGTTGGGCAGTTTGAACAGAGTTGGTACTCCAAAAAATACCTTCGGAGATTAGAGTGAGACTGCATGAGAGTACAATGACCAGTGCAATGACCAAGTACAATGCTACATGCAAGATGCAAAGAGTCATACTATTTGCAATCTTCTCTTAAACGTGTTTAAATTTCTCTTTTAAATTTGTATTCATCTCTTCTGCTTAAGATTTTTTGAAGTTGGCCTAAATGCCTTAAGGGGAATTGAGAAAATTGTAATGCATGGCCAACATGAAGTGACTGATCATGCATTCCACTAAACGCTTGCCTAATTTTGCGTTTATAGCACTTTCAATAATAAACTTGACCATACTTTGAAAAGAGTCAGTCATCCGTGCTACCGTTTTCGTCAACTGAAGAATTAATTTTGGGTCGAATTCCTCCAAACCCAAAACAATAAACTCGTGACAAGGAATTCGTGTTTAACCCGAAGGATCCGTTTATGCAAATACGTTCTACATTGCTTTTCCTTCACTCGCATAGGAAACGTGGAGAGTAAAGGCTCACCGGAATTATGGCCTCATGGAAATACAAAATTGCAAGGTGAGTTTAAATCTAAAATCTTTTAAAAGTCAGGTAGTGTTTGCGAGAACTGTGCGATTGATTTGTTCATTAAAATTACAAATAATTACCGACTGACGAAGGTAATTTCCACACTTCACCGAAATATGCCCTCGCAAGCTAGTAGAAAATGCTGGTTCCTAGATTAAATTGCTTGTCTATTTGAATTGTGAACACAACGAATCAACGTTTTTGTTTCATTTTCTTAAGAATGCGACCACTGAACATATTTGTTGATTAGTACAAAAATGGGACTCAATGACCATTCTGAAATATGAAAACAACATTTGCAGTAGGCGTAGCACTCGCACTCCATACCGCAAAGGCATTGGATGACGCTGGAGTTGCGCTGATTTAAAGTTGAATTGTGTACTAACCCTCGCATTCAACCTATGCCCTTGCAATTCGTCAAACCATTTTAAATTTGTGAACTTTTGTTGCATTATTTATTGCAGCGAGGCGAATTTATTTTCTTGGTTACGATTTCAAGTGAAAGTTTATGAAGCGAACTTAAGTTTAGAAATAGCAAGAAAAAAAGAAATAAAAGTAGGTAACACCCATTCTTGACTACAATTCAGAGAAATCTTTATCGTGGAAAAGGTTAACTCTCGCGTTCACAATTTTGCGAATTGTCACAGATGATCGGCATGCGACATCATATACAGTCTGGAAAACAATTCCAGTTACTTCTAGAATTCAGGCTTCTCCAGAGAAAGGTTGTTTATTTATTGGACGTTTTACAATTAGAAAAGAAGCCTTTGCAATAAGAAGCAAAGGAAACAGCTTTAAAAATAACACTTAATTCTCTACAGAGACAAGAGTCCCCAGAGAAAATGTTTCATTTTGAAAGCGAAGTGTTTTCCAAATGAAACAAGACCCTTGACCAAATGAGCGTGAATTGAATAAATTAAACCCAGTAAATTCTTGAAAGGTGTTAGCCTAAAAATTGTGCTCAGAGGTTTCGTTTCTCTCTTTCTTTGGTATTTATGGGTGATTTTATATGTCTATGTTTTCCTTTTTTGACACCTCCGTCATTTTTGTAGCCTGTATTCGATGTCGAAATGGAAACTTTCCTCAAACAGAATTAATTCAAAGCACCCTATGACGCCATTGTCCGAACGTAAGCAACAACAGGTAGAATTCATTTTTAAGAATGAGCGAAAATCGGTTATTGTTTATAAACAAGGGTTAGGTCCATTCTTCGCGGAAAAAAAAAAATCAGCATTTCTGTAAACTAGTATAAAGTTCCTTAGACATCAGCAGCTATATATACATCTATATCTTTATCTATACAGACCTGTGCGAATATAAACATAGATTACTTCATGGTTGGTGCATGAGTGCGTACGACTTTTATTCACGAGTTGTGAAAGACCATCGCTTAAACGAACGAGTGAAAAGTGCGAACGAGTAAGTTTAACAATCCTTCACAACGAGAAGGTAATAAAAGTCAAACAAACGAGCTGACCATGAAGCAGTAAGTAGTCTAAGTATGGAGATTATAAATTTAAAGAAGTGTTATTGTGAGGCTATCAAATGCAAACCACTCAACAGGAACATCAAACAAATTGCAAAATATTTTTTAAATAAAAGAAATCCTGTCAAAATCGTTACCTTCTATACTTCCCTTGAATGCTTTTAAAACTTTTGAAGATTTCTTGAAGTGTTTTGCGGAGAAAACTAAGCAATAAAAGAACAAAATCTTTGAAACCAACACACCAGTCGATGTGTTTAAGACAAATTTGACTCCCGGCTTCGGTGCACAGGCATCCCTCCCCACAACTCGATAAACTTCTCGCAACAATTATTTCCCAAGTCAAAAAATATCACAGCGCTCGCTAGCTGAGATTTTTGGTCTTGCTAGTGGGGTCCTCCAGTACATTGATCAATTGTGGCCTTAATTAAATAGCATTTACATATTCACAATGTCAATAAAGGACAATCAACGATGACATTCAATGAGCAAGCGACATTCCAAAAGAGGTGTGAGGAACCAAAATGTACAAGAAGCGATGTTTTACAAATAAACTTTAGTGTGCATCTTTCTTTTTATTTTTTGGTTTTATTTTCTTCGTCTGTTTTCAGCACAAGGCATTTAAACGAAAACTTAAAACATTCCTGTACCTCAGGAAAAATTCGTATCATATATGGAACCATTAATTAATTACTGGGTTGCCTATGGGCAAACCCAGTCGAGGTCTTCGTTTAGTTTATTTGTTTTCTTTTTTTCTTTTTTTTTTCTTTTCCCGTGTCGGTAAAAGTCTTGCCTGTCACTCCCCTGGTAAGTGGTGTCTTTGTGTATAGAGCCTTCTGCGCGTATTTTCTTAGGATCGAGAGGGTAGTGGAACTGCGTAGATTTCTCTGGTGGACACAGTAGAATCATTAACTTAGCCTGCAATGGCGTCGAAAGTCATGCAACGCGAATGGCGTTTTAGTGGATCCTTAAACAAAATATACCCTTATGGAGCTCAATAATGGAAAGTCAGTTGGATAAACTAGGCATGAATCTCAAAAGCGACGAGTACTGGACTTCAACAACAATCTATCGCCCTTCGAGACGAAATCAAAGTGAGCAGTATTTACCTGAAGTATATGGTAATTTGACACAATTGAGTTTCTTGTCTTCAAGCACGCAATGAAATAGGAAGAGGTTTTCGCCTCTAAGAGCAAATATGTTGTTTGTTTCAATTTTGCAATTTACTTGAACGTAGCAAAAATCTCCCAAAATGTTTGTCGCTGATCGTAACTTTTTATATTCTATATTCACGGTTCAAAATTAATGTTGTTTTCATGTCGTAAATATTTTATTCTCGATCGACCGTCCGGGAAACTTCCTTCTGCTCTTTCTGAAAACTGTGTATCAATAGTTATTTGCTTTTTCATCAATATTTGTTTTGCATAAAGCAAGCTAACAGAATCTGTACCTTGCTGAGTTCGCATTTGTTAGCGTTAATAGTATTTTCGGTCAGATCATTCTGTTTTTTATGAGGGGTTTATTGTTTTGGTCTCCCATCCTAACACTAACCCCGCGAAACAGGGCTTGACTTCAGTGAAGTTTAGTATTACAAATCTGTCAGATGCTCAGAGGGCACACTTGTGGTGCAAAGAAGTTGTGAGGGAACTTGAAGATTATCAACATGTCAGCCCAGAAGCCAATGTTTCTCGCTTCTCTTTTATTTGTTATTCTTCAGAGACTGGAATGCTGTATTTCAATACCACACAATTCAGATTTCTTCTGATTTTCTGTAGCACGTACCACAGGCAACCCAGTGTATGCTTCACGAAAGCATCTCGTTTTTAAAAGATAGAGTAAAACTCAGCCCTGGGTTTTATAATAAAAAGGATAGGCTAAGCGCGTTTCACCAAATAAATCTCCATCCACTGACTATCTACAATCAAAACAAATTGATCTCGAATAGGATATATCAAACGGACAGTGTTAATGTTATCCTGTCTTCCGGAACAAGTGAGACCATTGATGTCCGCTGGATTGGTTCGGTGGCCTGAAGAATTAAAGATAACCAGCGTTTTTCTGACACCTTCTGTGAATGCCGTCCTCATTTAGAAACCATTTGAGAGGCGATGACTGGTAAGGGGCCGACCATTTAACTCTTGAGGGAGGCATGGGTGATTTTGAAAGAAAATTTCGTGCAAGCACTTGTTGGAAGAAAAAAAATTGCATGCAACACAAATGAAATAGAAAAAAATTCTTGCACTGCTTCTAGCAAGAAAAAAAATTTTGCAAAGCTATTTCATCATTCCTGGGGGGTTTTAGAAAATTCCAGCAAAACTGCAACCATTCCGGATAATCTGCAAGACAGCGAGCCACTCTGGTTAGCCTATTAAAATAACACATTGATTGGCCTAAATACCACTCTGGTTAGCCTAAACATCACACCGGCTGGCCTACAGTTAGCTTAGGTAGCTTGCGGTTTGCCCTTATAATGGGATGAGAGATTTCTTGCTTGCTTGGTTCACATGGCTCCAAGTCATAGGAGTCATTCAAGTCATTACGGTTAGCCTAAATTACCCATTGGATAGCCTAGTTAGCACTGCAGTTAGCCTACAGTTCCTTAGGTAGCTTGCGGTTATTGGGATCAGGGACTGCTGGCTCGCACTGTACCCAAACTAGTTATCTTATCACAAGCAGTAATGGAGTTAAATTTTTCTATTTGAAGAATCCAGTTTTATTATACAAAGAAAAATAATTTGTTCATTTTTAATCTTTTTAACTGAAGCATTTTCATGTAATTATTTTCTATTGAAATATAAGGTTTTTGCAATGTCTTATACAATATAAGACAACTTATAACAAATTAGACCACGATCAACTAACTTTAATTCTGCTTTCACAGTTGTTTTGGAGATATCAGTCCACTTTTAAATTGTAACTAATGATTCTAGCAGTAATTACCATGCTATGAGCATTTTTGAACTGCGTTTTTCTTTTTTAGCTATTTTTGTAAATCAAGAAGCTGAACATTTTCATATCTACCTGTGGAGCATCACTTTATAACATGAGAATATTGTTATTAGGTAATATTAAATGATTCTAAAGAATGACATTCCGAAAACATGTAGCTATACAAGGATGATTTTGTATAGTTTACAACATTTTAAGGCTTTGCAGCTCCATATTAGAACTATTACTGCAATAACCACAATGTAAATGTAAATATATTCTGTAAATGTAAACACGACACTTTTTCTGAGGAAAAAAAAATCCTGCAGAGAAATGAGGAGAGGAAAAAAAAATCCTGCAGAGCATTGGGGAGTGAAAAAAACATCCTGCCCACCAAGGTTGCTAGAAAAAAAAACTTGCTGACCAGAAATCACCCACCATCACACCCCCCCCCCCCCCCCCCCCCCCCTCCTCAAGAGTTAAATGGTCTGCCCCTATGCGTAAAACGTGTGATCCTGCTTTTTCATTGCTCTATTTTATATTTGCTTCAGTACGAACGATTTGGTACAAGAATTCAAGACAAAGGCAGCGTCATTCAGTCGGAGTGTGCGAGGTCTGGAAGATAAAGCGAAGAAATGCGAATCTTTGAATTGGCTGGTAAGTTTTGATAGTTGCCCTCTTTAGCGGCCAAATGTGAAGTCAATACGGCTTATTATAAGACAAAAAAATTAAATATGGGCATCATCAATGGGTGATCTAGCACATCAATGCAGAAAAACAATTTCTTACCTGGGTCTTGAAGTCTGAAAGGATGTTAGCTATTATTTATGTTTGTAAATTTCTTTCAGGGCACAGAATCCTCAATCGAGGTTCTGAAAAAAGGAGACGACGACAAATATTTTCTTGATTGGCAACCTTACCTGAATGATGGGAAACGAAAGCTGTCAAGGTACTTTTTAACTCCACTGGGAGCAATAAGAGGAAATTCGTGCAAGAAATTAAATGTGCCAACACTATTTTTAAAAAATAGGACTCCAATATTAGCTTAGTATGCTTTCTGCGATCTGATGACACTTTTACAATGGGATCATGGAGTCTGAAATGATCGCCAAAATAAGAAACAAAGCCTTAAACGTCATTGGAAACATCGTGAACTGATGAATAGATGAAACAAGATATTTTATTAACACAGAACCTCTGGCCCATTTCTCGAAAGTTTCGAATCTTTAAGTTCGGACGTATTTCGGGGGCCTTATATATATATATATATCTCCATCTTCAAACCCAGGCGGTATTCTGGCAGGCATTGAATTTTGCAATCATTTTGTTTCTTCGGGTCATGTAAATCTGTTGAAATACCAGCTTTCTAAAACAGGTAGATCCTGTTTGTACAATCAGTGTCTTTCCGGACCGGAAAAGTTTATGGGACTTTCGAGAAACGGGCCCCAGGTCACCAAGTTCATAATATGTTCCTTTTTCAGATCAGTTGTGAAACTAAAGGAGATTCAGAATCATAGAAAACAGAGGAAAGTCTCTCTCATTAGCTCTTTGAGAGAAACCCTTCCTTCTTGGGCTAAGAAGCAAAGTCCTTGGAAGTCCATTCAGCTGCATCAACTAATAAGTGATACAGAAGATTATGAAGTAAGTTTATACTAAGTACATTAGTCAAATTTTTTTCTGCCAAATTATTTTATTAAAAATTGACGATACTGATGACTTTTTCATCGCGAGATGAAAGTTATAGCTGGTAGACAGGCTCTTTTTCTATCGCGATATCGACGTAGCGATGTTGAAATATTCCCTTTCATGTAATATCTCGTGATCTTGAACTATTACTTCTTTTTACCTTGAAAGGCAATAAAACTTGATTTAAATTTCAGTGAGATGATTTTTGCATATCCATTTTAGTCACCACCGGAGCAATTTCCTTTGAATGAGCAAAAGACAGATTATAAAACTTGAGGCAGCTTACCTGGTATGTGCGTGTTCACGAGCCTTTGCCGCCACATGGATCCTTTTAAAAAGGATCGAACCAGTTTCAATGCTTCCAAGTGGCGCTCTTATTAGAAGGATCGGCATCACAACGTTGTATCATGTATTGGCAGTATTGTGGTACCAAATGAAATACGACTTATTGCTGAGCAAGATACAGTTATTATTGTGACTTAATATGTCACCTTGGCAACGGGCAAGCCCTGTAAAAACACCCTTTATTTTGTCGTTACTTGATTATATCTCAAAAACAAACTCAGTGACCCCCGTCTTTTATTTCCGAAAAGTAATCAGAAGGGCATGATGAAACTTTCTTCAAAGTTTTAAAACGTTCTGTCGAGTGGATTCAGAGCTGCCTTAATTTTGTGATTTTTTAAGGTAGCTCTGAATCCTCTGGACAGAATTTTTTTAAACTTAGCCGAATATTTTATCGTGGCCTTCTAATCACTTTTCAGCAACAAAAAAGGGGGATCAAAGAGTTCTTTTTTGAGATATGAGCAACTAAATTCAAATTATAGGGTGTTTTTGCTGGGCTTTCCCGTCGCCAAGGTAACTTATTACATCAGAATCATGATCACATCTTGTTTCGAAATAATCGGTGTTTCATATGGTACCATAGCATTGCTGTTACGTAATACATTGTTGTAGCATTATTCGATCTAAACCGACAATCTTCTAATTGTTGAAACCCTTTCGAACCTCCTTAACTCAATAATTGCAATAAATGTACCGGTCGGGTAAATGCGAAATGTTCATTTTGTTTGAATCTTCCCGTTTTCAGACAATAATATCAGACATTGTGCAGCAAATTAATTCAGCGGATGAACTGTCGAAGTTGGTCAACAAAATATCCAATCAGCGGGACCCGAATCAAAATGAACAGATATCAAAAGAATTGCAAGACTTGACCAAGCGTTGGAACACTCTTAATTTGACTGTCATCAATAGAAGTAACAAGTAATGTTTCATCTTTTTTATTGTGCAATAATTCTTACTCAGCTAGCGCATTCAAAAATTAAAAAAGGTCAAAGTACTCTTAACTTGCCTCTATAATCGTCTCTGATAATACTAACAAGTGTGTGCAACATTACAAAAAGTTTTTTCATGGTTCCTCCAACGTGATTTGTTGTTTTGTAACGTAATTCAGTAAAATGATCAGATACTCAACCAAAATCTGTTGTTTTATCTTTTCGCGTTTGTTGAGTGTTTTTGTTCTACTTTCTACCTTCCTCGCCTGCTCAAATACGTAGCTGTTATAGACGTGCGGACTAGTTGTTACATGTTGTTAAATGTTACAGTAGAAGTAGAAAAAATTGCCTGCTAGAGCTTTATCTCTCTCTTTCCCCTAATTTAAGTCTGGAAACTTTGAGTCTAGAAGTTGACCGTGAGTACAAGAAGCTGAATCAGTGGTACAAAAAGAGCGACTCTTTTCGCCTTTGGCTTGATTCAACCGAAAAGGCTTCAAATGAAGATTCAGGTGGACCTGAAGACTCTCTCCCTTCAAACATGGAAAAGTTGACAGTAGTCGAGGTATTTTTTTGGTTCATATTTAATGCTTCCTTTTGACTTCGTTCTGAAAGCGAAGCTCCCTTGAAGCCGTTTTATTTTCTTCTGCAAATCGATGCACAATTCTTGCAGTTTAAATCCTCTCTAGCTTTGTTACTTCTCTGCTAAAAGAGTCTCTTTTATCGTTGATATTTTGATCTGCCTTGTAATGTTCTGCGATCCCTCCGCTGTGAACGATCGTGAAGAAAAAAACCTAATTTAAATCACCAAGGCCTTTCAAAAAAAAATGCACATCTCGAAAAATCCGATCATGTGCCAGCTAAATACAAGTTTGACAAGACACTGCAAATTTTTTTTCCTGTAATCGACGCTATCATCACAGGCAGGCGTTATTGATTGCTCAGCTGGCTGCGCTGACGCATGCTCAACAGGAAGCTTTGCGAGCCCTATGTGAATCAGGGCCAGTGAAGTGGTCAGAGCACTCGTCTTCCACCAATGCGCTTGGTCAGATTCCTTGTTTAACGTCATGTGTCGTGGGTTACGTTTGTTGGTTTTCTTCTTTGACCGAGAGGGTTTTCCGGGTACTCCGTTTTTCTTCTCTCTCTCTCTCATCTCTCTCACGTTTGATTTTCTTTACTTGAATCCTGTTCCACCTAAAAGGGTCACCCACAGATTTTAATCTGACGCCAGACCATTTTAATCACCAGTGGAAACCCTCTAAGGGAGAAGTAGTTAACAAGACCTACATCAACTCAAAAACTATGAGATTAATTTGATTTGGAACCGAAGATTCGTTCTCGTCTCTATGATAACCCTGCCACTTTGATAAATTGATCACAGCAATACATTTATTAGAGTACCGTGCGTTCTTTCATCCTTAATTAATTCCTTGGATTTTTGTTCAATCAATATTAAAAATAAAAAAGGAATTTTAAAAAGTTGTGGATATTTGTTCTTTTTTATCTTATCAGCATAAGATAAAAGAACATCAAAGCCGCAAGCCTCAGTTGCAAGAAATCAACAGTGAAGCAGACCAACTTCTTGGCAGTGGTCGTTTAGATCAGGGAGACACGGAGAGAGTTCACAAGATGAATGAAACATTGAGCTCTAGATATACGGCTCTGGAAGGAAAGCAAGAGGAGACCAAAAGCAAGTAAGAAGACTAATAGAAGGGAAGAGAAATCCACTGTTATTCTTCACAAACGCATTGCATACTATTCAAGTATTTAAGAGGGAGATAAATGGGAAGCGAGCTCCCGGTGCTGCTGAGTTTTTTTATGTACTTGAAAAGTGAAACGTTTTAAGGAAAAGAGGCCATGAAAAGGTATGGAGACTCCCTGATTTCCCTTCATCGGGATACTAGTGCAGCATTACCTGTTTCTTTTCTTTTGCGTTCGTTGGGCTGACGAGTACTATACGGGGAAAAGAGACTTCTGCCATGGGTCGAGCATGCGCGGCAGTTAATTACTTAGCGATCGAATCCTCACGTAATTCTTCATATTGTGTGGGCTCAGTTACCAACAGCGGAATTACTGTAAAGAAAATGCGCGGAACACAGCGGGCCTGAAGTCACAGTCAGCAAACATATCATGGGACATGCGGTTTGAAGAGTGCACTTCAAGGTAGTGGACGGCGGCTGGGTCAAAAAAATGGCAAAGGTCTCTTTTCCCGTACTCGTCTGCCCAGGGAACGCAAAAAGGAAAGTGACCGCTGCTAACAGGGAAGTGTATCAGAGACTAACTGTTAAATTAATTGTTCCCCTACGCAGGGTGAAAGACCTTTACGATAGGCTAAAAGTACAATGGAACATACAAAGCCAATTTTGCAAGCAACACAGTACGTCACTTTACAAACAATGAAAAATAATGTTGATATCTCTTTATTCTTTTGAAGATTATCGGGTGATATTCAGCTAATGAAGGAAAAACCTGAGGAGAAGACAGATACGCAGATTGTGGAAGCCTCTGTTGAACCAGACGAAAAGGTATAATGTAATAATTCTCGCTTTGGTACAAGTGGAAAATGGTTTTTCTTTTTGTCCTAAATTAATTTCTTTATCTTTTATTTGTTGTAAGCCCCCTCGAACGTTGATCACACCGTTTCTCAAGGACAAGGATGAAAGCAGCAAAAGAGATTTACAACGAAGTGATTCCATGAAAGCCGTAAAGAAGATGCTCAAGCAAGCTAGCACGAAAAAAGTTTCAGACGGAGAAAAAAACAGGTTGATTTGCCGATGTTAAACGCTCAGTATACATTGAGCAAGGCAGGACATAATTGTACCCTACCTTTAAAAGATTTTCCTTTCCTTATCAAGTGATATTAATTCACTAGGAGGCAATCCGGCTAGTGGTTAGTTTAACTTTTCAGTTGCACTTGTAAATAGCCAACTGGTTTGCTCCCGGCCAGTTGGGATTCTTAACAGTTGTCGTTGTTTTGTTCTGCCGTCTCGTTTACTGTGATTCATTGGCCTGAAAAGCGCCCATGGGGAGTGGTCAAGTATGTATGCACTAAGAATTTTTTCAAGTTCTATTGTTTCTTTCTCTTATTTATACACTTTATTTTTTTTTTCACCTCAATTGCGTGTAATGTCGCAATCTGATTAGCTAATCAGTTTTCCGTTGTCGATAAGAGTCCAGACAACGCTGCTCGCGTTTACGTTCTCTTGTTGTAATAGCCAATCAGATCTCGAGAAAGCTATAGAAAACGCGTGCTTTTTCTTTGTGTCACGATCTTGGTCACGCTCTGGAATAAAACGTGTCTTTGCCGTTGAATATTGGGGTTAAAATGCGCCTCGTGTGTCCACAACATTTTGACTAATCTGATGACGAATATCGTTGTCGATAAGAGTACAGTCAACGCTCAACCACATTCAATTTGTTAAATTTATTTATTTCATTATTTACTTATTCATTTGCTTATTTATTTCGAACTGCATTTATGATCGAGTACTTTAATTAGACTTTAATTAGGGGTTTGGGGCTGTGCTTATCTTGGCCGCGGCTTACCTTGAACATGAAAGTGTTCGTATAAGTGTACTCAAGCGTGGTCCGCAGGTTGCTCAATCCGTGAACGTCTCCTGCGCATGCCCTTGTTTTGTTATTACAGCCCAGACTTCCTTTTTGCTCCCATCCATTTACCTGAGAAAAATGGCGATGGCGTATTACTAAGGAAAACGATTCAGCGAAAATCGAACGTGGAATTTCCCGGAAGAGAAACAGCTTCTCACTATTTGCAGTGGTATTGAAATTGCTGAGCAACTTGATAATTGCGTCACCTCAGCCAGTGTAAGTTCTGCAGCATACCGCTAGTGTTTGTTTTACGACTTTACTGGACCAATACTGGATTTCATGCAAAACTTTACTTTCTTCCCTTGTTTGCTTACTCGGAGACATTTATCTTTGAATGTTGCAAATCTTACGTCACGATTAATTACCCCAAAACGAGGGATCAAAATGAATTACGTCACCATTGGACCACAGTTGACCGCGAACCTAGCTGCGAATCATTTATACGAGCATTTCGCGTCTTATCTAAGCCGCGGCGTATTTCCCTTGTATAAATGGCCCTAATGAGAGTTTACATTGGATTGCTTCTACGGCCATATAAATAGTAAATGGATGTTGACGTAATACTTGAAAAAATGTGAATTCAAATACTAAAGAGTAACGGTAAAATAATAGAAGAGACTGTAAATAATAAACTGAAATATAATGTTACTACGCCGATATTCAGACCGTTGGGATCAATTATCCTCCCTTTTGAAATGAAAAAAGCTTCCCTGGCATTATTTTTATGTAGATAGAAGCAATCCAATGTAAACTGGTTTGATCAGCCTAAATATATTACATCGCTAAATCAAATCTATGTTGCACTGGCTCTTGCTCAAAATATTTAGTTTTTCAACTTGTAATTACGCCGATAAGATCAAGACAGTTCAAGGATCAATCCAAGTTACACTGACAGTCAGGAAGATTGTCCACGGTTGCTTTCTTGAAAACTCTCAATATTTCAAGCGACGTGCACTTGCTAAATCTGACTATAGCCGCTAAATATCACCGAAATATATTTTTTCGTATTAGGATTGATGATGAGCCGGTGAAAGCATTCGACTCCTATTTGGACGCATGTGAACAAGCTCTCGATGAGCTGGATAATGAGTCAATGGAGAAATTCTCTTTTGTTGGATCTACGATCAACGAAATTAAGGAACAACTTGACGATATTCAGGTTGGGAAATGTTAATGCACAACTTGTAATATGATTAGTTTACACTCAGTAAACGTGTATTACGCAAATGCAAGCTACAGTATCCGATACTTCTAAAACGTCAACTCAAAGCGGGGTTGGCGTAGTGGTAAGTTCCATTTCAGGAACCCTGGGCTT
Source organism: Montipora foliosa (assembly GCF_036669935.1). NCBI lineage: Eukaryota > Metazoa > Cnidaria > Anthozoa > Scleractinia > Acroporidae > Montipora > Montipora foliosa. The sequence goes on along the minus strand of NW_027179715.1, from coordinate 687,445 downwards.
TGGTTCTTTACTCGGCTACTTCCGTACTGTGGTTTTCATTTTTGGTGCGATTTCCATTGGGATAAGTTGAGTGAATGTCACATAACTTGACGTCGACCAATTTACTCAAGGACTTTTTCTCTTACTTTTAAACGGTTTCATCTTTGGCGTCGTTTTACTTATTTCTTTTTGTACCTTGTATCGTGAAACATCGTGGTATGCTGGAACTGTTTTTTGAGCTGTCTCAGTGCTTATGAAACAATTTTCCTTTTTAATTAATATAGGGACCCGTCGAACTGGTACTGTTAAATTTCGCTTACACACTTACGCTTTATCGTAACTCAATTCATCAAAACTCAGTTGCTCCCATCATTTGGTGTAAAGAATAACATTTCATAACACCACTGAAACCTCACGTGACATTTCTCGCGTTTTACACAGGTATACACCTATACTCGTTATCTTCCTGACTTTCATTTCATGTATTACATCATAAAATCTAAAATCGTTTCCGTGATTTACCTCCTACAGGATATAATTTAAGATGACCCAGTTTCCAGGTGGTTTGATAGCTTACTCTGTAGATTAAGCTAACTTGTGCAGCGTAACCTCACGGTCATGTGTTCAAAATCTCGTTTCAGGCATGCTTGCAACTTTTTAAGTAGCTTTCTTATCTGCGGTTATCTTCCTGACATTCGTAATGTATACTGTTTGTCCACAGATGTGGGGCATTTAGAATCGAAGTGCCGATTTCAAAACGGATAACCTTTCAGTAATTGTATCGAGTACCGGTGTCCAAATTCTTTTTAATTTAGCAGCTTTGTTCGTTAGCATTGCAGACAGAGCGCGGGAAAAATCGCGCGTGCAAGTCGGGCTTGGTTTTCCTTCTCATTGGTTGAAAAAATGGCTCAAGAGTTTTAAACCAATCACTAAGAATAGCAATTGCAATTGCCTAATTACTTTCGACAGCTATTTGAAAACTGCTCTATCTGAGTGGTAATGTAAAGCGTAAGATCAGGTTTACACCTCAGTGTTCTAAATCTTTACTTTGCTATCATCTTTTAAGTTATTTTTAAGTAAAGAAATCAGGTTACTTCAAATAATTTTGGCCGCCTACTCGTATATCCTACCCGTATAAAGCACATTTCATTACTTATATTAGACATACAGTTTGTTAGGTTAACATTATTAAGATGAGGGAATCTCTTGGTTGTTGTTTTCGTCTTTCCCTTGCGCGTTCGAGTTTTCAGTTTTTAGTTATCAAACTCGGTTCGTAGGTTTTAGAGTTTCATCGGAGTTTTCAGTTTAACAGCTTTTAAACTCGTAGGAGTTGGAGCAGAACATGGCACAGGAAGACATGAAGTTTGCCGACCTAAAACAAACGTTTGAAGAAGGCGAAAGTAAAGATTTGATCAAAGAGGGAAATAGTAAACGCCTGCGTGAAAAGATTGATGACTTGAATTCCAGATTGGAAGAAATGTGGCGTACGCATGATACAAACAAGAACCGGTAGGTTCGACATCTTTATTCTGTTCCCATTCAAGTCTGATATCAGTGAAGCTTGGTTTAAAGATCGAGTCTTTTGCTTTCTTTAGCGTGACATTGAAAAATCCAAAGAGTGCTTCTGTTTGATGGCAGCCGCAAGATAATTGTCAAAATTTTCCTGAAAACTATTCAGAACGATTTATAGAAAATTCCTTGACAGATAACTAACACTGAGATTGTCGAAATGAATTTTAAAACATTGGGGAGACGTCTCTAAGGTCGAGATTATCTCGCTTTGCCCATGACGTCACGGAATCCATATTTGTTATCCAGAACAAAGAACCTTAGCCATGTTTGTGCCCCTTCCCTAGGAATCCATCTCTATTTTTTGTTTCAAAACTCCTAGCTGCTGATCAAAATGGTGAAAACCTCAGTTGTTTGCACGACAGAATATTTGATATCACCAGCAGGGAGCTCCGTTTTGGGAAAAACTGTACCCCAGGCCTTTGAGGTACTAAAAAGAGAGGACACCGTTTTTCCCAATACGAGCCGACCTATAGGCTTTTTTAAAGCTAAAGAAGTGCTTGCAAAAGTAGGCCACTGTGTCATCACAGCAAGACTCCTAGGCTATTAGTGTGGAAAGCAGGGGTAAAGTAAATTAAACTTTTCCTCTTCCTTAGCTTGGTGCAAGCCATTTTAATTATGGGTACTGAATGGATGGATCGAGTGAACAACAGCTTGGACGAATTGGAGAAAGATATGGAATCCAATGAAATACCAGAAGGTGATTTGGAGAAATTGCGAGGAGTGAAACAACGACACGAGGTAAATGCACTGACATGTGCGTAGCAGTATTCTCTTTCTGGAAAAATACTCTGTTTTCGTTTTCTCCCCAGCTTAATAGTAGATTTTCATAGACTAATAGTTTCTGAAATATTCTCTCTCTCTTGTCAGTGTAAATTATTTGGAAAATAACCAATTTGATGATCAATATTTGATCCGTTGTGTCCTTAAATAATTGATCCATATATTGTGGAACATACAGTGGATGTAATGCTTCTAAACTATTTCATTGTTGAGAATACAAGCAGCAGTTGCCTAATGGCTACTATCCTCTCTATTCTCGTGTCAAGATCTTCTTCAGTGTGCTGATCCCTTAGTTGCAATTCTTTTAATATCAGTCGATTGAGGCTTATAGTATTGAAATATCCTGACTCAAGATTTCAGTGCAATATTCTCAGATAGTATCGCCCAGAAATAAAATGAACTTTTGTTAATTAGTACATTCCCTTTTATGAAGTCTTTCATTCTGAACACCTATCTGCACCCGTGCCGATTTTACACATGAAAAGCGGCTAATGTCATACATGATGCGTTTTAACAGACGCACCTTTTTGTAAGAGGCAGGTTTGCCTTTTCTCGACTAACTTCTGTTGTATTTGTATATTATTTTCCTATATTTGTATTGTTATAATTATTTTTATATGGTTATATTAAATTATAGCGGTGTCTTACATTTGCAGACTGAGACTGCCTACAAATAGCACTGATAAACATTATTTAAGTCTAAGCACCCATTTCAAATAGCGCCGATAAACATTATTTAAGTCTAAAAACTCGTTTTGAAACGTTAGCTTTCAATAATTGTGATTTGGGGTTAGTCTGCAGTCTGCAAATGTCAGACACCGAAATTATAGAGGTTATAAAGTCGGCTATACTGATGACCATCAGCATATGCGGGAAATGCTTTCCTCTGAAGAAAGCATCATCAGTATCCTACTACTGTTATAAAATAATTTTTTTGGTTAGACGCTTTACAAAGGAGCCTTTATTTTTTAGGATGTTCATATTACAGCGTTTTAGTAAATAAGCGAATTTATTTAGATCAGGGAATTAAGTGTACATTTTCATATTTTCAAGTACTACTGTGTCCAAATTACTGTATAATATTCATTTCCGGTTTCAAAGTGGTCGTATAGGTTTCATTTGAACGCTGCATCTTTTATACCTTTTTTTTCTTGCCCTTTGCAAAATGAAGCATAATTGTGTGTTGTAAAAAAATGTTTTACATTATAAATAGCAGTGTCGTGAACTTTGCCTTGTCAATTCACTCATGACACAGGTCACGTTCGCCAACAATACGGTTTCGTGACAAGGAGAGACCGACTGAGAATTCACGATAGATTAACTTCTGCAATAATTGTACTCAAGATACATGCTGGGAATTAAGGTTTTTAACGAAAATAAGGGATTGGGGGGCCGGACATGGAATGCAAGGAAAACGGTAAGCTGTTTTCTTTTAATGTTTTAATGTCTCGAATTTTACCCGTCAAGCAAAGTTTTGAATGCTAACTTGTCAGTTAAAGTAAACCAATTGAGACCAGAACTTCTCAGAGAACATTTCGAAAATAATGATAGAACCAGCTTTTGACTAGGCCTTTTTCGATGTGTTAAAATTCAACGCGATAGTGAGGCAGTGAGGACAAAGACAAAGGAAAGTGGATATTTAAAATTGTTTTACATTCATTGTTTTTGTCCTCACTGCCTCACTATCAAGCTGAATATTTGATATTTCGAAAGTGGCCTATTCACACGCGCAGTTTTAGGTAATCTCGTATTCAACTCCGGTAACACACATCGATCGAACATAGAGCAGGTTGAGTTTATGTTTCGATGCTCTGTTTGTTGACGTGACCCAAACTAAGAAATTTCTTGTCCAAGCCGATTCCTTCAAGCTCTCGCCTATTTTTAGCTACTTGCTTTCTATTGAGTCATTTCAGGCATTTATAGTCGTCTTTTGACCGTTTCATTTTAAAGATAAGACGCTTAAAATCTGTATTTAAAATCTTTTTAACCAATAAATGTGTTATTTCCATGTTCGGGAGGCCAACTTTTCCTAACTTGTAGGAAATATGAACGTTAACTTAGCAAAACCTGTTTTATATAGAAGGTAAGGCTGTCTTCAAGGTTTACCGGTTTGCAATTCAATGCTTTTGGTTGCAGTTTCGTGAAAAAGAACATGCAACAGGCTCCAGTTTAGTCCTCCGAGGACTTTACGCACCATAAGCAAGCATGATTACCCACTCCATGGCCAGTAATTTTAGGGTAAAGAAGGACGGTGCGAAAACAACAGAAATTGATAAAAACTGGCCAAAACTTATTATTGAGATAGAGTGAATTAACGATGGACAGGTAAGCATAAGCAGAAAAATAAAAGATCAGTAAAGGAGCTCGTGATAGGGATCATGTGAAACGTTGTCAACGTAGCCGCTATCGCTTCGTGTCCAAATGATAAGGTAGAATTTCAAGAAGACTTTCGGATGTTACTGAAAGAAAGAACGGGGAACCGTAGTCTGGGAACGGGTTGATTGTGTTAATCCACATAACCATTCAAAATGGCTGACAAAACCAAGTAAAGGGAGTCAATTTAACAGATTTTACAATCATAATACTGATATGAAAGCAAAGTTATTGAGAATAGGGCCACTGTTAGCTGTCATTAGCAATATGGCCTAAAGGCTTGAGTCACTGGGCAAAGTATTTCTGGGTGAGTATTCGAAGTCGACGTTCGTGCAATGATTGCTACCATTTGTTTGACGTTACACCTTTTTGTCTTGCTGAAATCTGAGTGCATCGTTTAGCAGAGTTCGCGTTTATAATTAGGTGTTTGTGATCATAAAATCATTATCGGCTGATAGCAGCGAGGACGTAGCAGGTCGAATTATCAAATAAGATTGTCTTTATCTTCTAGGAAACCCTGATAAACATTCTATCCATTCAACTTAGTGGCTCTCTACAATAAACACATGAAACAACACATGAAGAGATTAAAAACAGGCTCCCCAAACTGGCGCAATCAGTTAAAAAGTATTGGAGAATGAAACTGAGAAATAGTATAGGCGAAGCTTATAGGCGAAGCTTGAGGCATCTTCTCTGTGATTTTAGTATCGCTTGAAGCGATTTCAGGTAGTTTTTAACGTCGGTGTTTTCTCTGTGTATCTCTATGTATATATGGTTTATATTAACCCAAGGTTGGAAACTCCGATGAAGCAGTTGGAAAGATATGCTGCTGTAAATTTCTCCAAAAAGCCCAAGTCGACCCGAAATTCCACTCAGACCAAGGATGATAGTGCTGCTACATATTTCAATCCTCGTATCAGACAAAATTTTACGGAAAGGAATTGAAAAATCAACCCAAATTGACCCATTTTGCTGTCCAGGGAGGCTATGTGCAGGAAACAGTTGAAAAACACCATACCGATCGGGTCCAAGTTCAATTTTTTTGCACACCGGGTAAGCCACAGTGTTTTGTCTTAGCCTATAGGCAATATTAGGGAGCTTTTAAGTAATATCCTTTCAATTACACACGGGTCGATTTCTCGTATCGTAGTTTTCAGACCTTTTACATGCACGCTGATGAAGGAATTTGGTACATCAGGGGCTCTGTCTTTGAAGTGTTTGTTTCCCGGCCAACGATTGTACAGTAATTATTTTTCAGGACCTTTCGTCTTTCAGGCTATAACATTCCTTAAAAGTACTTTTTGGTCCGAAGTTGTTAAGAAAGGAAAATAGCACAAACTTCTCGAAATGCAATGCATGTCCTTCCTTTCTTGACCTTCGCAAAAATGCGAAACGTTCAATAGTAGCCTCGTGACAAATCAAAATGCACCTTTATTTTTAGGTTTCTTTCGATCTTTTTGCATTCTACAGAAAAACCAAAATCATGTACAGTAAAGGCGATCGAGTTCATACTCGGGTCCAAGATCTGAAGTGCGACGGACTTACCGCCTTATCGTGTTTTGATCTGCTCAGGTATTCATTCGATGGGAATAAAACTAGACCGGCTTCTCTGAAGATATCTTGTTCCTGAGTTACAAAGTAAAGTACTTCAACTAAACTTGAAGCTTTCTTTCGTCCCTAGTACGAGCCAGCATATTGTGATAAAGTTGCTCTAACCTAAAAATTCACAGTTAAATTTTAAGAAAACGGTCGAAAGTAGGTGGAGTTCCCCTTTTTTCCTATTGTAGGAAATCATGAACAATATCATTGCGCGAGAGGACTCTGTAAGTGGCGCTGTTGATGTTGGGAGAGAAGTCCACAGAAGAGATCTTGTGACAGAGGAGACTGGTAAGACCATTAAAAATGAAACCCAAGCCCTCGAGGATAGACTGGAGCGGTTAATTGGTAAAGCAGAGGAGAGAAAGAAAAGGTACTTTTGTGTTAGCTTAAATAGAGATAAATTAGAAATTAAATGTGGTAGCTACATAATTATTAAATTCGTCATGTTTATTGAGGAGGATTACAGCTTTCTTCTGGGCTCCGGAAAGGACTTTATGTTCAAGATAATAGCAATCAAGTTTTCAACAATGAATTTTTTTTTTTTTTTTTTTTTTTTTTTTTTTTTAGCTTTCGACAATGATTGACCGCACGTGTGATTGTTTTAAATAAAGTCAGTCAGTGCAGGGCAATTGACTGTTGGGGAAAAACCACCAGTCTGCCGTTATGAAAGAGTGTCCCTTCACCCTTAAGTCAGTGTTATTGATGTAGCATTATCCAAGAGACTTCTTGCAATCGCTAGTAAATAAGGACTATCTTTCCAATTTGTCTGATGCTGGATCAGTTTTTTTGAAATTTCAAAACCGATCAGACCAGTTGGTTTAATTGGAGAAGGAAAGGAGGGCGGAAGGCCCTGGACTCAAGTTCTGAAAGTTGTATTTCTCAGGGTTTCCAATTCCTTTTTCAAGGATAATTTTGATAGCCATAGGCCTCGTCTCACAGTTCCTGCATTGACTGTTCATAAACTTGACAAGTCTTTGGAAGCCTCACATCCCGCTCACAAAGGGTACTTGAAATGTCATCGAAACCACGTGGACACGCTTATTGACAGTAACTTATTTTATAGCTGCCAGCAAAGCGAAACTAATAAACTAAACACAAATAGACAAGCCGCACTAATTGGTTAATTGACCTCTTGTTGTTTCGTTTTAGGAGATAAAAGGAGTGATTTCATCCACTTTTCCACTTTTGTCTTCTTACGACGGAATCCCTTTCAAGAACGAGGCACATAACAATTATACATTACAACAAAGTACAGAATCTTCTTACATTTTTTCGTCTCGTGCCCCTTCCAGCGCTAGGTACCTCTTGGGATGTGGGTTTGTTCTCACTTTTCTCCTTTTTAGGTTTGAAAAAGCTTTTGATGTTGGGGAGAGTTTGCACGAAAAACTGCAGCACAATACATGTGCAAAGGTGTATTAATTCTGTCAAAAGATTTTTTGAGCGAATATTAATGTTGACCACAAAGGAAAAAAATAAAAATGACTTAGAAATTATACTTTCAAAAGTCAACCTACCTCTTCCTTCGATCATTCTCAAATTTTTATCTCATTTGTTTTATTTGCCTTTCCTTTTCTTAGAATTTCTGAGGAGTTGAACAAGGCTGAGGAAGCCGACATGATTGCTGAGACAATGGAGGCCTCAAGTGTAATGAGCGTTAACACCGCTCCTGAAGCATTTCAGACTGATGAGGGATTTCTCGAGCCAAAGCAAGGTCTATCCGACGAAAAAGAATCTTATGAGGTAGGCAGCATCTCTTTTTTTTTCATTCGCGGAAATTTGTATGGCATGACTTGCATCGTTGAATTAAAAAGACAACTGTTTTTCAGTCCTTCCCTTCAAGAATCCGTTGCCAAGCAACGTTATCAACACCGTTATCATCATACTTACATGTGTGCATCAACATTATACGAATAAATATGGCATGGTGTGGTCGTTCGGAGAGAAATTGTTTATCGTTGGGTGCTCACAACGTCTACATGGACTCAAATTTGGTTATTTCTCGTTGTTTCTCTGTCGGGTACGGCAAAGAAATGAACAAAGATGCGTACTGCTCGTGTTGCGCGATTATTTGTCCTCTTTCAGCCAATAACGTTACTGGTTTGTGGGGTTGCCGTTACCGTAGCAGTCTAGTGTAGCGTTGCTTACACCCTCCCTCTCCCCCCCTCCCCCCCTCCCCCCCCCCCCCCAAAAAGAAACTTGCAGCAATTATGTGTTTCCTCTTTAAAGCCTTTTTTGCAAATCAGGGTGCCCATGACAAAATTTAAATCTCTCTCTCCTGTGCTGTTGACGATGGCCATGATATGTGAATGCTCTCAAATATGAGGGCGTGACAAGAATCGCTAAAATGAGACGCGGAAGAATGCACTGGGTCAACAAAAAGGTGGGTTTTTTTTTTATTTGCTGATATTTTTTCCTTGCTACATCTTTTGGAAATTTTATATAGAACCTTATCAAGCGAAAGATGAAAGAACTCAAGAAGGAAAGCAAGTATATGAACGAATGGATGGACGAGACGGAGAGGCTTGTCAACGCGCTTCGTGTGGATATGGATCCTAGGAAAGCAACGAGAATACAAAATAAAATCAACGTAAGTTATTATGATAATACACGGGATTGGACTTTTAGGAAAAAAAAAGTTTACAAGATTGAGCTGGCTCCGACCTTGTATGAGGATTATAGGGACGAGAACGATGATCATTATGATGATGATTAAAACGATGTTGAGGACGACAACGGTAGTAATGGCGACGATTATTAGAGTGATTAGAGGTCCTATTCTCGAAATTTCTGCAACTTTCCGGAGCCCATTTCGGGGATCACAATTCCTTTTGTTATATACCTAGACTTTCACTCAACAAAACAAGCTCTTTGATTGGTTGATTCTTGGTCAGGTGCCCCTGATCGAATTTAAATGTATGCCGACCGGGATACAATAGACCACTTTCAATATATTAAAATTCAGCTTGATAGTGAGGGTTAAAACTGTTACACAGAATTTTAAAAACTAGAGCGAGGAACTGGTGACTAGTTAAAAAGTGTGATAACAAAATCGTAACTTCCGGTAGTCGATTCTTCCGGAAGAAATTAATAAAGAAAAAGCTTCTCACTATTTTTGATCTTTGAGAACGACTGAAACGATCTTTTTTTTTTTCCCCTACGAAGATCGTTTCAGTCGTTCTCAAAGATCAAAAATGGTATACAAAGCCAGTTGTTGGGACTGTGATTCCTTCTACATCGGCAAAACAAAAAGAAGATTGCATGACAGGAAGTCCGAGCATTTCAAAGCTCTTACACAAGTCGGCCACGCCTCTGCTGTTGCAGACCATACAATTTCTACCGGTCATAACATCAAATGGGACCATTTTGAAATCCTCGCAAATGGAAAGTCCGATATGCAATGTAAAATTAAAGAAACGCTATTAATCAGTGACTTAAAACCCTCTCTCAATGAAAACATTGGTAGTGAGAAGCTTCTTCGTTATTAATTTCTTCCGGAAGAATCGACTAACGGAAGTTACGATTTTGTTATCACACTTTTTAACTAGTCACCAGTTCTCGCTCTAGTTTTCAAAATTCTGTGTAACAGTTTTAACCGTCACTTCTGATGATGTATGCTGCAACATACGAAACGTCAAGTATAAAATGAAAATGTTTGTAACCGCTGTTTGTTTTCTTTTCCTGTTGATAGTGAGACTTAGAGGACACAAACAAAAGAAATGAATAAACATGTTCATTCAGTTTCCTTTGTTTGTGTCATCTAGGCCTCGCTGCCAAGCTGAATTTTAATGTATCGAAAGAAGTCTATTCCGCAGTTGTTGCCCGCTCCCGTATGTTTTGCTGCGATTTTTAAAGGACAAGTCTGGTCCCTCGGGAATCTAGTTGTTTTCCCTCGAGACTCCTGCTCGGGAAAACAAAACTGTTTCCCTCCGGACCATTCATTAAGTGCATGTTGTATCTTGAGAACGCAGAGGTTTTCAGTGATAAAACTCTATATTCACTTTACTTTTGTTACCTTGAAAACGTTTTGAAAGACCAGCTGATCAAGACAAGCTGCTTACAAATAAGTAAGTGGCTTTTCCGGAGCGAAAGGTTTTCGGCACTTTCGAGAAGTGTGACACCCAGGTTTGATGAGAGGGCTCTTAATGATAAGAAAGAGTATTTTGTAGGAACAAAACTCGCGGAGAGCATAGCAGATCCTTAGTTTCAGTAATTAATACAAGCCCAGCTGTGAAAAAAGGTGAGCATAAGAGAGGAGGCGAGAACAAAGAAAATAAAAACAAATTTATGATACAAAATTACAGAGAATGTCACCGAGAAAGATAATGAATTAACTTAACAGTTGTTCGTATCTGTTACTCTGTTACCGAATGTGTTTGTTATGATAGGAACAAAAACAAAAAAACTTTGATTAACATTTGACGAAGAGCACAAACTGTCCCGATGTGGAGCACTACAATTTCTAATTTGTCCCTGGGGATTAGTTATTCTAAGAAATAAGACGATTTGACTAGCTAAGTGAGCTGAATAAACAGCGCGTATTGTTACTATTAGCATTACTGTTATCATCAAGCTTATCCTCATTTTCAGACTTACTACGCACAAGTCGACGAGAAGCAGGCGACAGTGGATCACATCGTTCGGCTGAGCAAAGAAATTGGCAATGAGACCATAGATCCGAATGTGAGCGGTCCATTTTTGAAGGTAGCCGAGACAGTAAATGAAAGATGGAACAAGAACAAAGAAATGCTAGAAAACCATGGTGATAATGATGCGGCAAGCAAAGCAGACGAAAGCAGTTGCTGTGTATTTTTCTTGAACAGGAAATTCATCCAGGCATTGTCGTATAACTAAAAAGGGTCAATAAAAGAGCAGGCTCGTGATACTTTTCGAAAGTATAGTGTATAACAAGGACGGACTCTCTATGCCAAGTTATGTTTCTAAGGCGTTCAGAGGTTTTGGTATGCATTGAATACTCCAACGATGTAAAATGATAACAGTATATTCATAGACCTCTTTCATAATGGCGGCCAAATAAATTATTCTTTTGTTTTAATGCTAATAAGCCCTACTAACCTCGCTACGACGAGCAAATTTCAAAAGAAAATTTTTTTTAAAACGAGGGCAGTAGGTCTAATTAACATAAATACAAAAGAATGTAAAGTTGGTCGCCATTTATGAAAGTGGTCTATAAGGAGAATCCCTCCGAAAAGTGTAATTTCAGAGCTCTTCGTGTCGCGTCATATGCAGCTTAAACATTGTGAGTAATTTGTATGTGAAAGCTGTTTAGCAATGGTGTGAACACCAGCTTTCCACCAGTGGATCATGGGGGCCGCGGACTCAAAGAGCGATATATAGCATTCAAGTTTGAAATATACTACAAGATAAAAAAAGGGTTATAATTTAGTCGTTTTGTGACTAAAATTTTCCATGAAATGGAAAAAAATAGGATAGAATGATTCTAGTTCGAATAAAGTCTGAACGCATTTAAAGTCCACAAGAAGGGTCTTCTTGTGTACACCTGTTCCTAGAGTTCAGATAAGAAGAGGCCGTGGTTGTGTGTACGACAGCTAAGATGAGTCTATTGTTATGAACATGTAGATTGGGTTTGGCGATCGAAATTTTACCGAAAGTTCACGCTCAGAAACAAAAGTTCGTGGTCTCGCGCGTAGTCTAACCCGAGTGGGCGGCGCAGAGAGGAAATGCGTTTCCCCTAAGCCTTCCCTCATTTTCCCACTCGCTCGTAATATATATTTGATCGCTTGACAATGTTAGCCTGCTATCACCTGTCTGAACGCTTGGACAGGTTTACTTTTGTACTTATATTAATAATTTGGATCTATCCTTTATCAATGACGCTAATAAATGAGGTCTGGGTGCATGGCAATCTAGCTTCATTTGGTGCGCAGTACATAATGCAGAGTGAACTGGATTAAACTTGTATCGGTTCAATGTGTTACCCGATTGAAGTCCTAAAACAATCGGGGGATTTAAAACTACTCTAAATCAAATCAAACCTTGGTCATGAGCTCACGTAGGATGTTACCATGCTGTTTGAAGCAATTGGTATTATCGTTTTGTAGAATAAATAAACTGGAAGAATGCAGGAAGAAACTTGGAACTTTTGATGGGGGGATGGAGGTCTGTAATCCAAATAGCCTCACTACGACGGTCAAAATTCAAAAGGCCAGTAGGATTATTCAACATAGATACAAAAGAATAAGAAATTATCCTCCAGTTATAAAAAAGGTGTATGGCTTTCTTCGACAGTAATCACAGTTATAACTGGAATAGGCAAGCGAATTGGTAGAACACCAGGTATTTCTGGATATTTCACATACTGCATGTGACCTTAATCGGTCAAGCCAGCTACCTTTTAACTGTAAAGATTTCGTATACCCCCCTACTTCATGAGACTGTTTTGTCAATTTTATGCTCCAACTCGCAAGACTTCCTAAGTGGAACAATGTTGTTCGAAAAACTTGGCAGGAAGCGCACTTATGTTCATCTGGAAAACGTTCCTGGTCAGGTATAAACTTGGTTTAGATCTCCCAGCGGGGTCGCCTAAGAGTCACACTATCTCTAAATCAACTCCCTTTAAAATGTAAATGAAGGTCTACATTCGTTGGTTCAAAGGAAATTTTAACCTTTTGTCGCATTAACCTTTACTTTAGCGGGCTGGGAGAGCACAAAATTTCTCTTTTCTTTAACATGTGTGCACATGTGTTCGTAGCAGACATGACGCTTACTTTTCGAAGCTCTTCACTCTTGATCAGTTTTTGAGATTGAATATCGCTGAAACCTTGACCAAAATGGTAAAAGACACAGTCCAATCATTGAAACTAGAAAAGGGCAAGTTAAAAGATAAGATTCAAGATATTTTTGCTGAATTACAAAACCTACCTGACGAAGTTAAGGCTGGCCGAAATGACGGCCAAGCTAATTCATCTGAAGGTACCGATGAGGGAATTACCACAGCAACTCTCAGCAATATCCAAGAAGATTTTAAGAAATATGTCAACGACAAGATGTCTGTTGAACTCATTGCTTTCACTGTTTTTATTTCAATTTTTAAGAGCACGAGGGAGAATTACGCATCATGCACCTAACTTACAATGACGTAATGAATAAAAACATAACTCAACACCCCCACTTGTTTTTATCATCTAAAGCTAATTGCACAGTAAATGTGATTATAACAGGATATGCTACCTTACAGCTAACATCCAAACAGGAATTTTTTAAAAATGTTCAGTTTAACTTTGGTTGCTGGCTTTGTGAAAATATCAGCCACCATCTCCTCTGTAGGGCAATATACAATATCAATTTTACCATTTACAAGTATCTCACGCAAGAAGTGATGCCTGATGTCAATGTGCTTAGACCTTTGTCTACTGACTGGGTTCTTGCTTAAATCTATTGCCCCCCTATTATCCCCATAGATCCTGGTGGCTTTATATGATCCTCTTCCCATGTTATTTAGTAACTGAGTTAAGTACAGACTTTCCTGGGCTGCAGCCGCCATACCTATATACTCGGCTTCAAAAGTGGAAAGGGCAACAGTAGGTTGCCTTCTTGATTTCCATGATATAAGGGGGCCACTGTTGGATAAACTAAAACAGTACCCTGTGGTACTTCGTCTATCCTCCAACGAGGATGCCCAATCTGAATCGCTGTAAGCAACTAGGTTCAAATCACCATCACATTTCTTAAAGCACAACTCATAATCTATTGTGCCTCTAAGATATCTTAGGACATGTTTAGCAGCTACCATGTCCTCCACTCTGGGGCAGGACAATTTTTGTGAAAGTTTACTGACATTCCAGCTGATGTCCGGTCTTGTGCATGTCATTGCATATATTAAACTCCCTACAATTTCACGATACCTCTTGGGATCAGTCATTAAATCATTGTTGCCCCCCAACTTTTGTTCACATGGAGTTGCTTTAGGCTTACAATCCTTCATTCCGAATTTATCGAGCATCTTAAGAATATATCTCTTTTGATTCATCTTAATTTCCCCACAAGATTGATTGAAATCAATGCCTAAAAACAATGAGATTCTACCAAAGTCCTTCATTTGGAATTGGCGTTTCATGCCTTCCTTGAACTGATTCATTAAATCCATGTTATCTGATGCTACAATTAAGTCATCAACCCAAATAAAAACAATGATTATGTTGTTATCTATCTGTTTACTATAAATACAATGGTCTACTGGGTTTTTGTCAAAACCAGCCCCCACCAGATGCTCATGTAATACCTTATTCCAGTTCCTGCCTGACTGTTTGAGGCCAGAGAGGGATTTTCTTAATTTGTAAACTAGCCTCTCCCCGTCCTCCGACATCGTTGCAAAGCCCTCTGGCTGGTCCATGAATATTTCCTGATCTATAGGTGCATGTAAATATGCAGTCTTAACGTCCATCTGGTGGACTGTGAGGTTGTAATGTGCTGCCAGTTGCATGAGGACTCTAACTGAGGCAATATTAGCCGTTGGTGCGAAGGTTTCTTGGTAGTCTATCCCTTCTACTTGGCTATACCCTTTGGCTACATATCTGGCTTTAAGTGTTTCAAACCCTTCTGCATTTTCTTTGATGGTGTAGACCCATTTCCCCCCCACTGGGTTCTTACCCATAGGCAGTGTGGTTAACTCAAATGTATCATTCTCTTTGAGTGATTTCATTTCCTCTTCCATTGCTTGTCTCCACTCTGTAGCACGAGGCGAGTTCATATCCTCTGCGTATGTTTGTGGTACTCCACAAACCCTATAACAGCAATCAGTGCTGTTGTAGGCCAAGTCGTTACCATCATTTAGGTCAGTATAAAATTCAGCTAAGTACTTAGGAGGCTTCCTTGCCCTTAAAGGGTACCTTCTAGTCTGAACGGGGTTACCTGCGACCTGTTCATCGTTTTCATCCTTACCGTCTGGGTCATCTGTGTTGGCTTCACTGTTTGGGATGTCAACCCTCTCATTTAGATCTTTACCAGTTGGGGTGTTCCTGTCAACCTTGCAGTCAAGGTTGGCTGTTTCAGCCTCGTTTACTGGCAATCTGCAAAAGCTTGAGTCCTCATATGGCAAGTCAGTTTGTGTTTGCTGTTCTACACTGTCTTTACTAATAAACCTGATAAGTCTGTGTTTCATGACCTTACCATTATCTGGGTAATACACCAGGTATGCTGGGCTATTCTTATCGTAGCCCACAAACACCCCCTTTGTACACCTCGAGTCTAACTTCTTATGATCATGGTTGTATGCGTAACATTCGGATCCAAACACTCCCATTCTGGAAAGATCAGGTTTTCGCCCAGTTAACATGAAATACGGCGTATTCTTTATCCTAGTATTATAGCACCTATTCCGAATGTGGGAAGCAGTCTGAATGGCATACGGCCACATACTTTTGGGCAACTGCTTCTCAATGAGTAGACACCTACCTGTTTCGAACAGGGTTCGCCAGTGTCTCTCAGCAGTGCCGTTTTGATGTGGGGAATAAGGAGAGGATGTTTCATGTTTTATGCATCTCTCCCTAAGGAGCGTCTGAAAAGAATTGCTCGTAAATTCTGTCCCATTGTCAGACCTCATGCACTTAACTTGGCCATACGGGGAACAGTCAGCCAGGAACTTTTCTGTCGCCTGTACAGTATCGCTCTTATTTTTGAGGAAATAAACAAATACGGCCCCAGAGAAATCATCGGTGAAGGCCATGCTATACTTAAAACCTTCTTTAGACACTGGATTAATGGGACCGGCCAAATCTGTGTGTACCATTTCTAAAGGTTTTGTAGCTCTAGCATCCGGTCCTCTATTTCTATTATTGACAAACTTTCCTTCTATGCACGTGTTACAATTAAACTTAGATTTATCCGAACTACCAGATATATTCATCCCATCTACTACCCCTTGTGCTTTTATGACATCTTCGAAATTACAATGGCCTAATATTTCATGCCATGTGTGGACGTCATGCGAGACG
Source organism: Montipora foliosa (assembly GCF_036669935.1). NCBI lineage: Eukaryota > Metazoa > Cnidaria > Anthozoa > Scleractinia > Acroporidae > Montipora > Montipora foliosa. The sequence continues at coordinate 671,171 of NW_027179715.1, read as the reverse complement.
CTTACCTTATCACTATTGTTATAATACTGTTCAACAGTGTTCAAATAATATAACTGGCCATGTTCTTCGATAGCGAACGTGGTGCCATCCTTATGAACAAGTTCGTTATGACCTCGTTGGAATTTCAGTTCTGCTCCATTTGATGTGGCAGCTTTCACCGAGAAGATATCTTGGGGATACGAGGGTATGAACAATGCATCTTTCAGCACAGTTTTTACATGCCTCCCATTCACATCTTTCAGTATTACCTCTGCATCTCCTCGTTTGACTGCTATATTCATAGTCTTCGTTCCATCCGCCAACTCCATGCAATGTTCTGTCGGTTTGAAATTTCCATCGACTCTTTTAAAAATGTTAGTTGTGACAATGTGGGATGTAGCTCCTATGTCAACCAGTAATCCTGTCGGATTATTATGATGTCGGTTTGTATGATCTTCGACATGAAACGCAAAGGAGTGTTCCCCTTCAATGGTTTTGGTGTGGTCGCTGGAAATGGCTTGTTTTGTTCTGTCCTTACGGTTGTGCCTTCTGCATTCGCCGTCAGTGTGAGTGGTGCTCTTGTGATAACTACACCACTTCGTCGCTTCAGATTTTCCCGGACAGTCTTTAATAAAATGGCCACTTTGCCTGCAACCGTAACAGATTGGGGATGTTGGGGATACCGTCTTCATCACTTGATCTGCTTTCGCTTTTGTGTTGAATTTCTCGGTTTCTTCAAAACTTCTCAGCTGGACTTTGAACTCGGTCAATGTTATTTCCCTTGTGCTTTGGGTGATGTGAATTGCAAGTGATTTATGAGATTCTGGTAATCCTTTAAGGATCATGGCTATAATCAATCCATCGCTGAGGGTTTCTTTGGCGTTTCTGAGAGCCGTGATTGCTTTTTCAGCCCTAATCAAGTACTCTGTAACTGTCTCGTTCGTTCCCATCTCGAGCGACGTCAACTCGGTGTAGAGCGTTATTATTCGTGGCTTACTTTGGCTTGCATAATGCTCTCGTAAGATCTTCAGAGCCTTCCTACCGTCATCGGCAGCATCCCTCATTACTAATGAGAGGCTTTTGTCGTCTAGAAATTGTATAAGTTCCGCATAACATTCTTCATTTTTTAGCTTCGTCGGGGGGGTCTTCCGACGGTAGAATTGTTGTCTTCAGTTTTAGCATTCGCAAGTGC
>NW_027179715.1:642500-660000 GCF_036669935.1 Montipora foliosa | reverse complement strand
CTAGAATGCCATTTTATTTTCCCTGTTGCTTCTAAACACCACACATGCCGTTTCAAATCATCACTCCACGTATTCGTATTCCGCAGTAGGGTCAATCGAGCGAACCCTTACGTTCTCGATATGAATCATTTCTCGGCCTCACAGAGAATTATAATTACCGAGGAAGGGGGTTTCAATGGGCCTTATTTGCGCGGTGGCCACATTGTCTGTAGACAATAGATTTCGCACCCCGAGCCTCCAGTTGAAATGTTTGGGAACGAGTTTCGGTGGGGCAAAACAGAAGTTTTCAAACCCTCGGGACTCAACATGGCCGCCGTGTGATTAAGGCCCATTAAATTTCTTCTTTAAAAAGGTAAAAGGCCGAAAAGCCATTTGTGAAACTGCCAACCGCTTGTTTTGGAAAGCCGATCTTTTAACATGTTTTTAAGGTAACAAAAACAAAACTTACTGTGAGATTTGACGACTTAAATCCTCTCCGTTCTTGAGATACAGAGGGAATTGTGACACCCGAAAATGGCCCGTAAATTTTCGGGACTTTCGAGAAAGGGGCCCCTGGCCGGCGACATTGTATTGTGTTATTGGGCAAGACACTTTACTCTTTACCGGCGAGGTTAATGCTGGGGGTAGGCCTGCGATGGACTAGCATCCCATCCAGGGGGGAGTAGAAATACTCCTAGTAACTTCATGCTACAGAAACCGGAGATAAGCGCCGGCCTGATAGGCCTTCTAGGCTCGTAGCAGACTTTATCTACCTGAGTTGCGTCAGTACACACTTCCCCTACTTAAAATTTGATGTAACAAGAAAAAAGCTTATCATGCGGATTCACTGAGCTTTCCAACAAAGGTAACGAACAGTTTAAAGACAATAGACTGTTCCAACTTCTTTGTAACAACATCAAAATGGCATTTCTTTTATTTGGACACAACTATGATTCAGAAAAGACACCGATTCTGAAAAGACACATTCGAAAAGTACACCCAATTATCACCGTAGCCATTATTCACCCCCAGCTTGTCTTGAAGAAAGGTAGGCATATACTCCTCAGCCACAGGCCATACATCGATTTATCAAAGTACTAACTCATGACCCTCGTTAGGAATACCTTAAATCCGTTCACTTCCCTTAAGGAAGGCGCAATGGTGTTTGTGCTCTGTATGAGGAGAAGAATTAAGTGCAAGCAAGTCTCCTTTGTGAACAACAGGGGTTGCACTGAGGAATTCTCTTGCCAAGTAATAACCTCGAGATCCCTGCCAAATGAAGATGTAAAAAGCCGTGAAGTAAGCAGGTAACACTCACTGAGGGAACTCACACGCCATTACTTGGTGCAGTTTTGAAATCAGAGAAAAGATGTTCGCAATTTGAAAAAAAAATAAAAGTGTTTGTATCCTAAAAATTAAATTTTAAAATCGCTCCTTTCCCTTTCAAATTTCCTTTGCGCCGCCATCTTGACTAACTGTGACGTAACACGGTTGCCGCAAATTTTCTAACCCAAAGATCCTTTTTATAATAACAAAAATGCAATCGTAACTCGTCGACTTTATTCAAGATGGCGGCCGGCGCGAAATTTGAATAAACCTGAAAATGAACGACTATTTACTTGGATACAATCGGTTTTTGAAAAAAAATCTAAATTTATTTTTTGTTGGAGTGGAAATTCCCCTAAAACTTGCAATACAAGCAAGTAGCCGTTTTGATCTGTTCTCCTTATGGCTAACCTAAAGGTTCAGCGGCACCAGAACACATTAAAGGAGCAATTTATTTTCCATTTGTCGTCTTTCCGAGAGGTGAAGGACTTGAACGATCAATCGGAGGATCAATTCTAATTGTTACCTTTTAACCATATCATAAATATGACCGTATAACCTTTTCCATACTTTTACGATGGCATTATTTCTTGTGCCTTAGCTAATTCAGAAGCTGGCACAAGTAAAAACACCCTTATTGGATTTACATGTTCATACCAATTGATGTCATCAAAGAATGGCTTTATCTTGTAAAGGATCTTCAATACAGGCAAGTATCTTGCTGTAAAAGAAAATTTCATACTGTTTCATATTATTTGGAGGCTACCACCCTAGAGATCTGCTGATGCCACAAACTTGCATAGTTGCTGCCTAATCTGTCATTTCTATGTTCGTAAACAGTTGCACCCTAACTCCCTCCCCCAAGATTTTTTCTATGCATTTTCAATAGGAGCATAGGAATGCCCTTAAAACTTTGTCGTTAGTCCAGACCGAGGTACCTATCATCAGGACGAAAGAGGCCTTAAAAAAACCTCCTCGCGCGTTTACACTGTAGACAAATCCCCACAAAATGGTTTCAGTATTTCTCGAAAGTTCTACGTGTTTTAAACAGACCTCAGACGTTTAGCCTACAATATTTCGAACACCGTCTAACATCATATCTGTAAAACAGTTGTAAAAGCGATCCTGTACGGCTGAACATCTATAAAGACGAAACAGTTTTCAGCTTATGTCTGCTCCTTTTTAGAGATGAAACATTAAGACTTTCTTATTCCAATTCGTTCGTCCCTTTCAGTACTTAAAGGGAAAGTACGGTCTAGAAAGAGTTTTTCTAAATTACGAAAACTTTTCCCTAGGATTTCGAAAATAATTGCCGTTTTGTCCAGTTCCCTGTTAAAGTGTGACAAGAGCACTTTAAAGTTGCCTCTTTCGTGACTTGGAGAGCGCCATTTTGGATATGAGGTGTTATGACGTAGCAAGAGTCAACAAAAGTGTTCGACCTTACCAAGTTCTTCGTTCCTCGATCACTTTCTCAATGTTGTGTGACCTTTCAGCTCCAAGAAATTCAAATGTAAGATGAACTATGGTAAACGGTCTTGTGGTTCAATAGCTAGTAGGCCAAGTTGGCCATAAGTGCGACCGAAACTCAAGTCACTTAGTAATACTTGTAGATTCTCTGGTCAATCAAACTGGGCGGCAAAAATCAGCCAGAGCAAAACCTTGAACATGCGACATAGAAATATTCGACAAGCGTACCTTCTTTTCTTTTTCACTTTCTTTCTTCTGCTACAGCCGGCTTTGATGCTTAAGCAAACGTATTTGTTTCGCCGACGAAACTTTCAGATGTTGCTCAATACACATAGCAAGGCTTTTTCACAGCAACAATTACCGCTGTTGGTGTTTTACGCTTTCGAGGGCGATGAAACTAGAAACATGTCTATAACTCACATATAAAACCCTGTTTAACGACCACGTCATAGCCTCGTTTACATACATTTCAATTTAGAATTGCCCATTTTTGAAGCGTTATTGTTGGCTATTTAAACACATTAAGCCCAAATGAGTGGTCACGTATGACAATACAGGTAAAGAACTTTTGATTCAGAGAAACTTTTTCTAGGCCGTACTTTCCCTTTAAAACGCCTCAATTACCCAAAGAACATTTATTCAACAGAGCAGAATTATTAATTTATTACATTGTACCTTTGCTTTTGACCAAATACAGCCCATTTTTAACGCCTCGAGATATAGAGTCGATGTTGTGAGGTTCAATGTTTGTTACCACAGCAGAGTCTGCATTAAAAAGCCAAAGCTGAAAACCAAAAAAATATATCTCCGAAAGTAAGAGCTATGACAGCGACGACCGCAACGCTGGCAATATCACAAACGTAATTAGGGGCCACGCGTTTTTTAATAAGCGAAAATGTACAACTTTTATACGTAAGTATTAAAGTACGGACATCAGAACGGCCGCCGTGACGTCATCTGACAACTGAGGGTCGATAATTACAAGGACAACGTCGTTGCCGCCACCGTTAAGCAAGGACAAGGACGACGGTTACGAAAATGTCATCTAAAAATATCATTTTCGGAATAATTTCGCGATGGCTCCAAGTTTTTTTGCTTTTGTTAGAAAAAAAGTTACTGACAAAAAGTTGATGCGTATGTTGCTTATACTTGAGTCGCTTGTGAAAACCAGTCTTATTAATTTATGGCCAACACTTGGCTAAGATCCATAGAGAAGGGACTTTTTAAAGCCAGTTTGAGTCAGTACATCATCCGTTAGGATTTAAAAGTCCTAATGAATGATGTACTGACTCAAACTGTACCCGACTTTAACAACGTTGGAAATTTTGTCCAAAACAATTGCCCAACATTCATCAAACGGAAACAACAGGCGATGTTTAACCCTCAACCGTTTAAACAAACCATGTGAGTTAGCCGGGCTTAATACATTCTTTCTTTGGGTTTCTGGACGCCAGCAACTTCGTCGTTAGCTATTTAATAGTTTAATAGAGTAACTTGTGATATCAATGTATCAGACATGGCTTTATTCAAATCTGGTTTCAAGTCTCATTAATGCAACTTACAAAATTACGATTAAAAACCCAACGATTGGACACCTTAAACTACGTTTCTAGCAATAATTTAATTCACCGCAGCTCTCACGGAAGTAACAACGTGCTCGGATAGCGCGACTTGCGAGATAAAAAATAGACAAAATACTGTGCAATACATGTTGGTCAGACAAATCCCGAGTTGCATAGCAGCGTTTTAGATTGAACCATACGTAGTCATACATAATCTTTATTTAAACACGATAATTTTTAAAGCTATAAAAGCTTGTGGGGTCGCGCGTTTAAGAATTAACCTATTCTACATCAAAACATATTTTCAAATCAGATATATTATATTGGACACAGCGATCAGTAATACATAAAATTCTGTTGTCTGCATCTTATAGCAGATGTTGACGTACATTCAAACTTAAAATCTATAAAATAATCTAGAGCGTTCATTCGCTTCCTGAGCTGATTAAAATCCAGGGTTGCAGATGCTTCCTTGTGATTATAGCTCAAAAAGTTTCATAACGATGCGACTCTATATGAGAGAGAATCTTTCATGTATCTTGACACGTAACGTGATACGAGAAGATGGTTTTTGTCTCGAATGAAGTGTTACCTCGGTTTTGGCCAATATTTTTACACATTATATCAGGTAAGGATAAAAAGCCTAAGAACATCTAACTCATAATACACGTCCTCCGAAGCCATATCCTTAGGTAAATTGCATGTAGATCATCGGTCCAAAAAAAAAACTATCAGTTGATTCTGGAAAGTCAATATTTCCAAATAACGTGAATAATAATAAATAAATAATAACGAATTTCATTTAAGTGTCAAGTGTATTTAGCGCTTTGACACCAGTTGGTATTGAGATCAAATCAATCTGATTGGTCTTTGAGGAGAGGGGGGAACTGGTTTACCAGGAAAAAAACCTCTTCGAGCACAGTACGTGTAAAGAGCTGACGCACTCGATACAATTACGACGCCGAGTGCGACCCGGGAATCGAACCCGGGCCACGTTGGTGGCATATTGAGCATTGAGGTGACCTTGTTGTATGGACCAGTCCCTTCCATATTTGTCCTTTCCAAGAGGGCCACGCAGCAATTGAACAATAACTATTCCACAGCCATTCGTCTTTGAAACATTTAACTACAAGGATGTTAATCGCTTCATGCTGCGCAACACAAAATAACGAAACAAAAACTTACACAGGCATACGTTGTTCTCTTTCCATTTTGGATGGGGTCTTGAACAAGGAACCTGAAGTTCACTGCACCTCGTGACTTCGAAATCAAATAGCTCGTAATAAAGGTCTCAATACAATAGGACCTAAAGCCAAAAATAATAAGGTTAACTTGATGGAACAAGTTAATTGCTCACATTTCGTTTTTTAAACAAACAAAAATTCATAGTCTGATTTAAAGTTCTGGGCCCAGTTGGTAAAACTTTCTTTTGCTTATTTCTGTTAACGTTTTTTCAAGAGTGACTTCTTCTAATGTAAAGTTTCGCCGAATATCAGCGCTGAACAGCAGAATTTGGGAGTAGAGAAATAAACTCCTTGGTTAATTTTTAAAATGGGATTAGCCTTAATCAGCTTTTGAACAACCGCGCCCTGATGTTTTTCCAGCACTGGGAAACGTCTCCAGTTGTGCGTATCAAAAAAAACACGTTCAATTGACGTATCTCATGAGGCATAATTTCATCTTTGTCTAAAAGAGAGCGAAAACGCCAGGAAAAAAAAATACACCACACATGTAGGTTTAACTACCTAAAACAATGGCCCCGCTCTACCTTTGGTACACTTTGCGTTGCTAAGTGAGGCAGGGGGGGCATTCACTTGTCGTTAACTGGTGTCTTCTTTAGTCGCAACAAGGACACCAACGATCAAGAAGCTACTGAGTTACTGTACCGTGTTTTTCACGCTTATGATTTGCTTTGTGCTGTTATAGCAGTGGTGAAGACTCCATGCTTGAACGGAGTTCCAGCCCTTGTCTGTACGCAGGCGCTGCTGCCAATGAGCTAGCAAACCGCTTGGGAGCTGGTGTAAGTTGCGTGTTCGTACCATACAGTATGCCGTAAGAAGTGAAAAAATGACTTTTCAGATGTTTCCCTTCAATTGTTTAAAGGGATTATTATTATTAAGGGAGAAGTAAATTATGAAAACGCCAAACTACTATAGCATATAACTGTACCTGAATAAATTGCTATGCCTGCTGCTAATCTTATGCTTGTGAAGATGAATACTGTTATCAATCATTAATTCTAACGAATCGCGACTTCTATCCTCTGTGCAAACATTTCCTACAATGGCATTGCATCGAGAGCATTTCAGGGAAAGCAGTTCTTCTCCCTGGAAAGTAAAAATGTTCCATAACAATTAAGCGTGTAAAAAAAACCCCGCCAAAAAAAAAAATGCAGATAATTAAAAGAGATGCCGATCACTATGAGGCGCCAAATGTAAAAATATTATTTAAGTACTTTTCCCCTATATTTTGTGTTATTTAAAAATAACACATTGAAGTATCATTGCGATTTATAAATCGCAAGGTTACGAACTTTGCGATTTATAAATCGCACTTTACCTCACTTTTCTGTGATAATTCCGAGCACTTAATGCATCAAAAATTGTTCCTGAGACGGTTGAGGAGAGCGGTCTTGACAAGTTTTGTCTTGCACCAAAAAATCAAAACATTGGACCACGAGCCCGCGGCATGAATTTCATGTGTTTGCGGTTACATTATTAAATCGCACTTTGTGATTTATAAATCGCACATTTGCGATTTATAAATCGCAAGATTACGAACTTTGCAATTTATAAATCGCAAGGTTGCGAACTGTGCGGTTTACAAATCGCAAAGTTGATAACCTTGCGATTTCTAAATCGCGAAGTTGGTAACTTTACGATTTATAAATAGCGAAGTTCGTAACCTTGTGATTTATAAATCGCAAAGTTCGTAACTTTGCGATTTATAAATCGCGAAGTTCGTAACCTTGTGATTTATAAATCGCAAAGTTCGTAACCTTACGATTTATAAATCGCAAAGGTACTTCAATGTGTTATTTATTAATAATTTGTGTTATTTATAAATAACACAAAATATAGGGGAAAAGTACTTAAATAATATTTTTATATTTGGCGCCCCATAGATCATGTTAGGACAATAAGAAAATGAAATGATAATTGCGAATTCACAGTTGTAACATTTATAGTACCATAAGCGACTATTAGGAGCCTGACCTTTGCCGGCCGAGGCTGGCTCACTATCTTCACAGCATATATTATGAGCAACACATACAAGATTAGTACACAAGAAAAAAGGGTAACTTTGGCTCAACTGCGGTACGGCAGGAATCGTACAAGTACGAGGTGGCAGGGTTAATTACTGGCAAGCGCTGGGAGCTAATACCGAATTTCGTCTTCCTACCCACCCTCCCACAGTTTCTCACCCTGTGACCACTGTCGGGTCGCCAAACTTATCCCCAATCTGATTGCAGCGCGACAATGGATGCAGTGTGGAATAGTTCACTACCTCATTTGAAGAGAGTTCTTGAAAAAGACAGAACCTACAAATACAGTAGTGCAATGGCTTTGCACACACGAGTCTCCTGCAGTGTAGTTCAGTAGTAGACCAATGTGAATTGGTCATACAGTACATGTAAACGGCTATCTTATTATGTGTACTGAGAGCAATTGTACTTTTCTTGCTAGAATTAGTCAGCATTTTAGGCACACTTTTGCTCAAAAGGAAAAATGAAGGAGGCAACTGAGGTCATTCAAGGAATCAATGCAGTTGGCTGGATATCCTGCAAGGTTCAAGATCGGATTTGCCTGTACAGGTTAACACTGAAATATTCCAGGCAAACATTCTTAATTAATTTTCTTCACTGCCAAAACTTATCTGCTTAGTTTAGCATAATTGTTTTCACGGTATTCAGCATTTTTAATTTATGCAGCACAGATGCACATGTACATGTAACTGATTGAAAATTAGTTTGATAACGTTTTGGCAATAATTATGTTATTGATGGCCCCATTGCATAATTTTTGTCAACTCTGGGTCCCACTTTACCGAAATCTTCGTAATTACCCCTTTTCTTGCAATTTAACTGGTTTTCCATTCAATTGAAAGGTACAATGTACATGTATCAGGATTTCCATTGCATAATTTTTGTCAACTCTGGGTCCCACTTTACCGAAATCTTCGTAATTACCCCTTTTCTTGCAATTTAACTGGTTTTCCATTCAATTGAAAGGTACAATGTACATGTATCAGGAGAGTTCTTCAAAGTAGGTGACATAAGAATTTCATGTGATGTAAGTTCCACCAACTGTGGGCTAGCCTTCTTGTGAGAAGCAAGCCATTTTGTATTTGTCTGTGGCAGCATAAATACAGCTGCTATTCACTTACCGGTATAATCTGCAAACTGTCTGGCACAGCAGATGAGCAATTCACCTTGATGTAGTAGTCTCCAACAAAGCAATCATTTTCATCAGGTTCAAGAGCCCCTGCCATAGATGTAAGGTTGCTACTACCATGGCAACACCAGTCTTGTGCAAGTTCAAGCCAATTTTCTGATGGTAATTCCAGAACTCTTTTAAATTTCCTTGGGGTAAATATTGCAAGATTGTGTTTATTTTGATAACCAAAACGTACTTCCAAGGGCTTATGTTTCAAAGATGCATTCACCATTTCAAGACCTATTCACCATTTCACGCTCCTTGTTTTCACTTTACCTTCAGACAGGTGATATCTGCAATGCTACACATACTTAACACATGCCCTCATGAGATGTATTCAGGCAGAAATTTTCCCACACACACACAAACCACTGTACCGTTGATACATACTCAATAATTATTTTGAAATCATTTCAAACTAAGATGAGGAAGATTCATTTCTGAGCTTTCCCATTAAAAATTGAAATCAATACACCTAACCTGAACAAATAGTTCATCTCAAAAGCACATGAGCTTACCTCTCAGGTGACTGTATTGCAGATCCACAGAGGCGACAGCAAATACAGTGTCGCTTATTTCTTAGTTCTTGCATCTCTTGTTCCAAACATTTCTTAGACCCATTCTCTTTGTGGTCTCTTGTATACTCAAACTGAAGCCTCATTTGCATTTCGTTGCCACTGCAGGTTGACAAGCCACTGAATGACCTTGGACTAACAACGATAGAACCTAAGAAAATTAACAACTAATCACCAAGGAATGCTCACAAGAAAACAATAAATACGAACATTGGAGATTGAGTACAAAAGCAATAGACCTTTTCACAGTTTCTGATGCCGCCTTAGTTGGGGGGCAAACACAGCTAAAATTACAGTGAATGTATGGGATTTTGGCCGAATTCAAACCTGTATAACTCGGCTGCAAAAAGGCAGATTTAAAAAAAATTAAAATATTTTTAGTCATTTTATTAATATCATTCACTTAATGGAAAATTAAATAATGGAAAAGGCACAACGTCTGAAAATTGGATATTAGAAATCTCCTCATGTTGCTTCAAGTTTCGCGGTAATTAGCATAATTTTATTCACAAGAGTTTATATGAAATTTACAAATTTTGTTTACTGTCGTTATAGCTTGATTCTGATCGTCATACTTCATGAAAATAATGTCAATAGAAATGCTTTTTGAGAGGTATTCTTGCTATCCATAATCGTTAGACTTTATAGGATTTATAATGGTTCAAAGTCGGCAAAATTCCCATACATTCACTGAAATTTAAGCCTTGTTTGCCCCCAACCAATAATTGGCATCAGAAACCGTGTAAAGGTCTATTCCCAATATTTTACAAAAATTTCGTTTCATATTTAAATTTGCCTATCACTGGAACAGAAGACCCTTTGCACCTTCAGCCAATATGCCACTGGTTGGCACATTACCGACACAGATAGAGCAAGAATGAATACTGCAATACTGTACAAGTATATTTGCTTATTAAAATGTAAAAACGTTCTCTGGTTAAAAAACGGTTAAAAACAATCATGAGCTTTCGGCTATCAGTCTATAGCCTTTAACGTTAAAGGCTATAGACTGATAGCCGAAACCTCATGATTGTTTTTAACCGTTTTTTAACCAGAGAACGTTTTTACATTTTAATTATGTCTTATCCTGGTTACAGTTCTATTTTTACTTATATTTGCTTAGTTTGAAGCCTCAACATTACTAACTCCACCCCGTGGACATACCCCTGGCTTTGAATCTTTATCTCCTCCTAAGGCTAGGAAAATAATTACCTTAATCTTCCAAGACACGAAAATCTCAACACTTAAGAGGCGAATGGGGAATGCCAACAAGGAACCTTCACTTAGTGTTCTGTCGTGATTTGATAAAATTAATGTGTTTGAAAGCGAAAGAATTGTGGAATTTATGAGCTGTATGTATGCAACATGCAAATATCATATGAATGATTTTTGCGCCAAGCTGGGCGTAGATTAACAGAATAGAAACTGAATTTGTACCTGGATAATACACCACGTTCTTGGATCGTTGGTTTTCCTTGCGGTCATCGCTCGTCAATTTTCGCCGGTATATTTTAAAAAAATTATCGAATTTACCTCCACTGACGATTGCCTCTTTGGTAAAATGCTGCAAGCAAACAACCAAAGAAGCTGCGTTTAGGTTTTTCCCAACATCAATCCAAATTGGTACTACACTAGGTTCATCCGCCATTTTGAAAGATTTTCAATACCAGTGCCCACGCATCAAAAAAGGTTGGTTCCAGTCTTCTTTGAATAGTTATCATGCATAACTCCCTTCGTACTCTTCAAATTTAAAGACGAGCTTTTGAGAGTCATCCTATTCATGCGGTGAAATCTTGGTGCAAACACCACTGCATTATTGCTTTTAATCAATAAATCCTTAAAGCGAGATCTTCTAAGAAGCTTCTCTGGCTTGAAAAGTGATGACAGTAGTGCCAGTGTCTCCCTCCTTTTACACCCACCTGTTAGCGTCCTTTTCCTTTACTGAGATTTAAATTAGGGTTTTAGGCGACTTGCGTTCCCTACCTTTTGGACCTAAAAATCGGCCATTTCTCGACATTTTCTCTTGCTCCCTCCTATTCTATATGTTGGAAGATGGGCATTTTCGACACTTTTGGAAAACTCGCTATTTCTCTGATTCTACTCCGCTTCTAGTACTTTTGAGTTCAATACTTTGGTCAAGATTTAGGAACCCGTCGAACCTCATAAGGCGTACGAAATAGGGAAGATATCTATTTACAAACATTGACGTCAAATTTCTTTTGATATTCAAATTTGCCAACCACCGAACAAAAGAACTCTTTGTTTCGGCATCCAATCACAAGTACCCCAAGCCAACATGTAATTTGAGCATCACGATCAGTCAAAATTATAAGCGTTTGTATGGGAATTGGAAAACGTGTTTAGGAGTTGAAATGAAGAACATGAATCAAACAAAAATGCCTTACCGAGCAAAAATTCCCTCACCGCGGCTGTTTTTGTCCGATAGTGAAATACATTAGTTAGAGGAGGATTCCAACGTGCACTGGGCTAAATCTGGAGGCGACCTGAGCGTTCGAAGTGAATTTACGGCTGATTTCCTTCGATTGATATGCGAAACCGCCGCCACCAAGTAAAAAACCTTGGGGAATTATATATATGGAGTCAGAGGGTGGCTTAGTGGTTATCTATCGAGCCTCCCACTACTGCTAGCCGGGATTCAACTCTGGCCCCGGCTTGCATGTGGGCTGAGTTTCAGTGGATCTCAACCTGACTCGAGGGCTTTTCTCGGAGTACTCCGGTTTTCCTCCCTCATCAAAATCGACTCACAGGTAATTGACATCTAGCTGTCGTGCTATACTCCGACATCAAACATGGACTGTATAACGGCAGCCAGGGGCGCCTTTGTATGCTTTCAGCCCGAGATCATGAGCTGCGCCCTTCGCAATTCAGTCCTAAATACTGCAAGTAAAGGGTGATTAGCACTGCCAATTGTTATTGTTATTATTATATGAGAGAGAAACGGTAGAACTAAAACTCCCTAGAATCGCGCTGAAACGGCCAGAAATACTAAGAACATACCATAAATGAGACAAGGAGGCAAGTTGAGAAATTCTGGTGTATCTTGATTTCTATTTTAATGCCCTAAATAACGATCGCTAAATTCCCGATACAAACCCTTAAAAAATTTATGTATCACAACAACAATACTCCATGTGCTCGGGGTACCTATGATCCAATAAGGCTCTGGTTGGCTCATTAATATCAGTAGGTGACGTCATCGATGTCTTCGCTACAGCGTTTAGGATCCTAGTATCATTTTCGAGACAAAAAACCGGCTCGCGATTTTACTCTTGAACACAAATTTAAACCTAACTCATAGATTTCACTTCGGTCAGTGGTATGTCCTAGCAATTGCGCGTCTGCACTTGATCCTCTATTACCTTATATTTTGTTGAAGATGGCTTTCTTGTTTTCCCCCTTGGGACTACACACCTAAAGCCTTGCACCGAAAATATCATTTTCTCGCGAAGCTGTTGTTCGCATACCGTTAACGCCAGGGGTTCCCTTACTTCATTGGCTGGCGGCTTTTCGTGTCAACATCTCTCTCTGACATAAACAAGAGGGGAAAAACTCGAGCTTGTCTTATATTGAAAAAGCCTTCGTCTCAAAACAATTAGTAGGGTATGTACAATTGCGGATTTCCGTGATATTGGTGCTAATTACTGAGGAACAAAAGAGTGTGGACGAATTTTTCAATTGTCAATATTTCTCTTATGGTGGCCTCTGACGCATCATGTTTTGGAAATTTCGATACTGGAACTTGACAGTTGTATGAAAAGATAACCAATGAGAAAACCAGAAAATGTTACACTTTTAGAGCTTAATGCTTTGAGGTTTACACTACACAGCTATTTTGCGTCTACGATAGCATTTGATACTGCATTAATTCGGCGAAATGTCAGTAGGTGAGTTTACCGGTTTATCGCTTTTAAAATGAGCAACAATACCAAGCATTTTTTCTCGAGCTCTACATTTCATAACCTTTCCAATCGCACATAGTTTGCGGAGATTGTCTTCAAAATTGCACGTGTACGAATTTTTTGTGGGAGCCACCAACGAAGGTTTGAAGTAACCTTAAATTATTCAATTGCATGCTTTTGAACTTACCAATCAAAAACATCTTTCGTTACGAAGCAGTCATAAAAAATATGGATAGAGCAAATAAGACTATGAGTCAGTTTTTAGTTATGAGCCTGCGCATTAGGTTTGCGGATCAATTTCTTTCAATGAAAATGTGCATGCTCGGAAGGGAAAAGTCGTCCATCCATTTATCTCTTTATCTCGTCATCTACAGATTGACTGCAAGTTTCAAGCACGAAGAGTCACGGTCTTATTGTACTGGTAATCGAATGTAAACGGCGCCGTTGTCTTAATGAGAAGAGTCCTTGAATGGCCCAGTTCGTTCGGTCATTGGTTCGTTCACTAATTAGCCAGTATCAAAAATACTCTTTATCTGTCCTTCCAATATTTTGCATGAGCATTGTTTTTATTTCTCGCGGGACTTAAATGGTCGCAAGAGAAACTATCATCGTATTTTTGATACTGGCCAGTTCATTCTTACCTAACTTGTATTCATTTATTTATTCTTATCATACACCAAAGGGATAATTATAGGGTAGCTTGAAGCAGAAGCTCATGACCCTGAAGCGTTTAACTCTGCTTCAGATCTGGGGTTTTTTATTTTAAAAATTTCCTTATTTGGACGTAACGTAGCTCGTGCATTTTCTGGCACGTGCAGCTTCGACTTTATTTTTGTTCATATTTGGGCGTAAAATTGGTGTCCTAAAATCCCCAGCTTTGTTTCAAGGAAAAGAGTTGCAAGTTACACGCTTCAAAGTCATGTGTTTCTGCTTAAAGTAGCTCAGGATACAACACGAATTCAAAAGGCGAACTACTGCAACACGGAGGATTAGATTCCTCTCTATCTTCAAGCAATGTGTTGTTTTTTTACGTCCCAGTGTTCGATCATGGTTTTCACTTGACGTCACAGCAGCCATGTTGGTACACAGAACAATAGAAAAAAAGGCTATTGGGAATTTGACTCTATCTATTATAATGCATATAATGCAAAACGTCAGCCATAATTTGCGATTGTTTTGTACGCCAACATGGCCGTCTCATCACGTGATTGAAAACCATCCATACTGGGGCGGATCCAGAATTTTGTCAAGGGGGGTTTGGAAAATTGGGCGGACTTCTCTAGCATGCTCCGCAGGATATTTCAAAAAGATAAATCAGTGTTGGAATTTTGAATTTCGAGGGTTTGCAGGGATGATTCTACGTTGATTTTGTTGTGTAAGAGCTGCTTGTCCACTTCAGTCTATTTTTTTTAGCTGAGGTCAATTGACACCTGTCAAAACAATGTATCCGCTGACTAGTATTTCGTGATCATATCGCGGGCTCAAGTTTAAAGCTCATCGAGGTCATCTGATTTTGGAAGTTGACTGCTGACCAGGTACTAGGTTTCAATTGGATCGCAGGCTTAAGCCTGGTTAAGTTATTGTAAGAATAAACCCAGGAGCTCCGCTTTTCGGCTTGGCTAAGTCTATATTTTAGAATTTTTGATATCAGTTTAGGCGGTTCCATCAAATCACGCAAACCACCCTTAGAGCCGATCCAGCTATACAAACAAAGTAAATGGTATTTGTAGCATATCTCTGTGCTTGATTTATTGAGTGTCAAGATCCACCACTAAATCAGATTAACTATAGAAGCAAGCATGGAACGCTCTGGGAACCATCTGGAAACACCAGCAGCCTCTGTAGCCCGGAGCTTCTTCGCCTTTCGTGTCAACAACTTCTCTTAACATCTCCTTTGTTTTACGCCATTTTGTGTTCAGTGCCTCCAGCTCGTCCTCGATCGAATGCTTTGTTTCCATGTTCACTGGCTCATTTGTTATATCTTGACCCAGGCAGTTGATATCTTTCATCTCAACTTCCTTTCTGTCCATATTTCCCCAACGTTTCTTAAAACCAACCACACAATATCATTAACAATTTAACGTAAGAAATTACCTAAGAGTGGCTCCCTCTCCAATTCATTTTTAGAATTAAAATCATGACCTGGTTGCCTGACATCGCCAAAAAGTTGATGTTTAATTGCGATCGCGATCGCTGTTTTAACAAATATGACCGATCAAACTTCTAATCAAAAAATGGCCTAACTGATGACCTTTTGACAGCAGCATGATGGATTGTGTCTGGTGTAGCTGACTTTCTTCATTCAAATCATCCACACCGAGTTAATTCAGTAAAATTTACATCAGCGCGAAGAATTAGCTATATAGGGAATCTATGACTTGTGGTGGTTATTGCAATAGGCTACCTTTATTTGCTGGACCCGTTTTGTAACTTCCCCTGGAGCCATGCGAACGTGTAATGAATTCACTAGCTTTTCAGTGTCGGTCATCCAATGGCTTATGGATTGGATCTTTATGTCAAAGTCACTTATCTTCATCTCCAACGAAGACTGAAAAATAATTTTTTTTAATCTGCGTTACGTTTGTAAGATTGACAAGAAATGAAAATTGGAGACAACGAAACAAAAATACGCCGATAAAGAGAAAATTACAAGAACTTATGTTTCCAAGGAACAGCCACACAATCATAATATTAAATCTAGATTTAGATTTAAACTTGTAACAGGAGACTAAAACAGCACCTTCCGCCAAGGCGGTGTGTAGACAATTCTTGATTCCTTAAAAGTTTTTTTTTTCGGCTTAAAACTCATTACTTCGGCATGCCATGAAAGATGTGAGCTACAATGCAACCGCTGCTGCTAGAGTTAAGATGGATCCTCGATGAATTTAACTGTTTCGATCCTGCTATGCTTCGTTTAGCTTTCTTGAATTACCGTTGAACTAAGCACCGATTAAAGAACAGAGAGAAAGGTACTTCATCGCCGGGCTTCTCAGTATTGATTCCACGTTCATGGCTAAATAGAACTATTGAACTTTTACACAAAAATTTGCTTTTTTTAACGGAGTTGATAATGTAAATTAACCACCGTACAGGGATTCTAAAAGTTGACGTTTTGAGCGTTAGCCCTTCGTAAGAGAGAATCATGATGATCTTAGTACGAATTGTGTAAGGGATAGCATCTTACATTCTGAATTCGCTCTGACGAAGGGCTAACGCTCGAAACGTCAGCTTTTAGAATCCCTGTACGGTGGTCAATTTACATTATCAACTCCGTTGATAAAACCAAATTTTTGTGCGCTACTTCCCCACCGACGCAGCACTACATTTTCTTTAGAAACAACCCCCTTTACTGAACTTTTAGGTAACTTTGCCTTCACTTTCTCTTAAGTTGAACACCAAGTGATTGAAACAGTATTGTAACAATATAATGACCTAGAAAATCTAAGTTTAGTGATCCCATTAATAAACTTACAGCACAAGCAGCTGACTTGTTATTACCTTGGAGCTATCAAGCTCTGCAAATCCTTCATCAGCCAGAAATTCGTCTAAAGTCTGGGAGAGCGTACTGTAATCATCACTAACACGAACCGTTTCGTCTCGTCTTTGGTCAAGTAAAGTAAGCTCCTGGACAAGTCTGGATAGAAAAAGCATACATAAGCAACCCTAAAAGATTGGTAAATACCATGTCTCAAGCACACTGTTTGATACATGCAGACTATTAAATGGGTTAGGTCATGGTGAACTCATCTGTAATAGCTTTCTGGCCATTTTCCCCACAGACAATGAATGGTCATTGTGCAGTAACTTATTCAACGGAAACTGACACGGTGCTTTTACAGTATGCCGGGTTCGGAAACTGACTTCAACTCAGAAGTTTGCTCTCATCCGTATACTCTTGAGTAGAACACCTCTCATAACCCAAGAAGATAAACCGTATTCATAAATGGCAACCAACAAATTTTTCTTTTGTCTTTGTGCTAATTACCATCACTAGCCTCACTTTAGAGTAAAAATTTTTTTGCTCACTTTTTTTGCTCACTTTAGAGTAAAAATTTTTTTGCGGTTGCTCGTGCTAACGAGGTTAGTGAGGATGATTAGCATAAAGAAAATAATAATAATTACTTACCCGCCATTTATGAATATGGTCCATAAATGAATTCTAGCCAGCGAACAAGCTCTCTAAAACGAGGAGGGAGGGGGAGAGGAGAGGTTGCAACGATCAGTGTGTAATTTTC
>NW_027179715.1:630000-637500 GCF_036669935.1 Montipora foliosa | reverse complement strand
CAAAGAAATATCATTTCATTCCCACCGATTTTTATTTTCCACATGTTCTCTCCACAATTCATCCCAGCGAGACTCCAAATCCCTGACAATCTTTTCCAATGCTTCTCTGTGTGTATTAAAGAACAAGCCCTCTTCTTTGGCTTTTTGGAATCGCTCAACTTCTGACTGAAAGTCGGATCTCGATTTCTCCAATTCAGATTCAAAGCGCTGGAAAAAGCAAAATTAATTATTCAGTACTTCCCTGGAGCTTAATATGGACAAGTTCAAAGGTACAAGAAGTCATTCTCGAGGCTAAAGCTCTTATATAAATTTGTGCCTTATCTTTTCATTTAATTGCTTAATCGCATACTGTCCTCTAAAACCAGACTCAGTATTTCCCTGAACAGCTGATTCCCTTGCAACTTCCCAACGCATTTTAACTTTGTAAAAAGTCTTGCCCCTGTGCACAGCTGAACAGATGTCGTTAAGGGTTTCCCAAAGTAAGAGACTACTAATTTACTCACATTTATATCACCCAGTTGCCTTCTGAGTTCGTCTCCGTTTGGTCCAACGGCTGGAAACTTTTGAAGAGACTCTGAGTCGAGGTCAGCAACGGTTTTCTCCCATGCTTTGAAGGAACAGTTGAAGCTCTCGAACGCATCTTTTTGTTTCTGCAACCTTTTGGAGGTGTTTTGTTTGAGATTACAAAGAAGATAAAACAATTTAATGCCCTAAAATCTTAAACGTAACGTGTATAAATCAGGAAATATCTATCTATGGATGCTACGAAGACTCTGGTCCATGCCCTTGTCAGGAGTTATTTGGAATATTGTAATTATCTTTTGTTTGGAATCCTGCAATATCAGCTTCGGCGATTACAGCGAGTTCTGAACGCTGCAGCACTTATCATTTGCTTAGTAGCCAAGTACAGCCACATAACATCTGTACTGAAGAAGTTACAATTTTGGTTTTCAAAGATCGTCATAACATAGCCCCTTCTTACTTGAGGAATCTCCTAGATCCCAGGCCTGAAGGACGTTACAGCCTTAGGAATCAAGATCAACTTCTCCTTCCTGTTCCTATTGCCTCCAGAAACTTGGCGTCATAATTTCCTTTCACATTATCCCCATGTATCCAGTGTAAAAGCACTCGGAATAAACTATGCCCAAATAAGAAATCTTTTTCCAAATATGGTTTTTTCCCCCAGTTTTGGGGGGAAATGGCGTCATTCCGAGTATGCGCCTGCAAGTAATACAGGACTCTCTCTTTTCCCGCCTGGGTTCCAGGCCCATTTTCAGGGTGGGGTAAGAGGGAGTCTCGGAACAGGACTAGCTTTTTTAGGACTTGCTTTTCAGTAATTCTGAGACTATGATCTTAAGGTGGCATTTGGACAGTTATTTTATCAACGATCAACGACGATATAATTCAGCGCCTTTGAATATTTTTTAGTCTTGGCCAACCAAGTCTCTCCCTCAATTGAAGGATTATTCTTCATTGTCACTTTCTTCCAAATGAAGTATTATCCTTTATTTTGGACACTGAAAGCTTGATAGGGATCATGGGAAATGAACATATTTCTTTTAAAAGCAAAACCCTAATGTCTGGACTCGCAGGACTCGAACCTGGGAACGTGTAATTAATAACCCCTTCACTTAACCACTAGACTACCACATCACTAACTGCGAGGATGTCATTTTTAATTAATGTTT
The DNA here is from genome assembly GCF_036669935.1 of Montipora foliosa. Taxonomy (NCBI): domain Eukaryota; kingdom Metazoa; phylum Cnidaria; class Anthozoa; order Scleractinia; family Acroporidae; genus Montipora; species Montipora foliosa. The sequence goes on along the minus strand of NW_027179715.1, from coordinate 635,812 downwards.
TTTAATTAAAGTTAATGGATAAATTGGCCAGATTGTGAAATTTAGACAGGCTGCAAAAACCTTAAAATATAACGGAAGGCTTTTTCCTGGGGGAGAGGACAAAACGCGGAGCGCTACTCCATGGAGTACCCTATGGAGTACCTTTAGAGGAGTACCCCTAAAAATCATTTATTGGTCAAATTAAATACTTTATCAACATGGTAAGGCATTTAGATGTACATTACCTTTATTTATTTCGAGCTTTCCTGCTCCCCGATTGTTACTGTTTGATGCCGTTCACGAATTGGCTACCATCTTGAAATTTCGTCGGCATTTCGTGTATCACTTATTGTAGTGTATTTATTTTTTGGTGTATTTCGACAAATATTCATACAAACATGTATACCACTATATACCCCTTTTGACCCGTGTATACCAATGTTTACTCATGTACACCCCTGTAGTATACAGTGTATACCCACACATGCCCATGTATGCCCCTGTATACCCGCTTATATATACCCATTTGTAATCTGACTGTGTACAAATAAAGTTTTCCAATCCACTCCAAAGGGGTGTATGTATGTGTATGCACACACGGGCCTGAAGGTGTATGCAGGGGTACACGGTTTTTATGAATATTATTTGTCTAAAAATACACTATAATAAGGGATACACGAAATACCTACGAAACTTCAAGATGGCGGTCAATTCGTGAACTGCATCGAACTGTAACAAAAGTTCTGCACATCTAAATACCTCGCAATTTTGATTAAGTATTTAATATGACCAATAAATGATTTTTAGCAGTACTCCATTTGGGTACTCCATGGAGTAGGGCTCTGCATTTTGTCCCCTCCTTTTTCCTGGGAAGGTATTTTTTTAGTCTGGAATTTCAGCCGTCTCCTCTCTAAGGAGGAGGGAGGGCTAGGGAGGAGACGGCTGAAATTTCGGGCTAGTATTTTTTTGATCTTACTTATTCTTCTTCGCAATGAAGTCTCCCCACAGCTTTTCCCAGCTGGAATGTAAACTGTTCACTCTCCTTTCTAACATTCCTTCATCCGTCTCATCAAAGTAGTCTTCTTCTTTCCTTTTCTCGAAGTTTTCCTTCTCAGTTTGGAACTCTGCTCTCGAATTGTTTAAATCTGCTTCAAAAGTCTGTAAGAGAAGATGATCAGTAGGAAGAATTCTCCCTTACAGCAGACCGTAAAGCTACTACTGCATTCTACGCGCTTCCTGTTTGGATTGCAGAGCGAATATAAGCCATTCTTGTTCGCACCGGACGGTTCAATAATTTGTGCAGTTGTACTTCCTGTTTGTTGTGCGAGGAACACTATTTTGAGGAAACGTAAACTGCCAAATAAATCATGATTATTTCACGACGTTAACATGTGTTATATGCCGAAGAAAGTAATCATTGATTATCCCAATTTAATTGGCTCAAAAATCACTTCTATTCATAGAAAAACGCAGTAAATGGGATGGATTTTCTCACATTTCGGTAAACGAAAATCAAAACTATGATATCCAGATAAGTGCGCGGATGATTTCCTTCTTTCGTCTAATATTCGTCAAATATACAGAGGATATCTTCACGTGTGAAGATATCATGTTTTCGCGCGAAAGCTCACTTGGTATTTCATTGGTGTTTATATAATAAATTATCACATTTCTTTCATCGAGTCCTTTCACGGGAACACATGAGCCCAACAAATTAACCTAATCCCAACTGTGAAGCTTCATAGCTCTGTTTGCATGGAAACGGCATCGCAGAGGTCATGCATGTGTTGGAATCCTGCTGGAGCCACCTGAATTTTTATGATGTTTATACGAGACAATTGCCCAAATTGTTCCGATAAGTACGGGGCACATTTTTCTCTTTCGTAAAGTGGGTATTATCGGTAAATCAACAACTACGCCAGCTACTCACTCACCATCAATTGGTCAAGTTGTTTCTCAAGTTCTGTAATTGATAAGGGAGCTAGCAACCTCCAGGATGATTTCAGATTGAGATCATAAATGGTCTTCTCACATGCCTTAAGGGTCAAGTCAAACCTTTGATAAGCATCTCTCTGATTTGCCAACCTATTTGAGACAGCAACATTACCGTTTTGTTCAAGGCAAAACGTTATTTTAAAGGGTTAGCAGTCATGCATCTCAAAACGACGCTGGAATCTGACATTAAGACAATGCAATAAGTTCATCTCATTCCAAATTCGTATCGTGATTCCCACTACGAATTACTGACTTTTGACTTGACCTGTTTTGATTTCAACTTTGTAATTTTGCACTGCGTAATGTTCATGTCTGTGGCAGGAACTGCGTCTTAAACTTACCTCGACTTTTCTTCCTCATATTCCTTGTCAGTCTTCATAGGAGGATGCGCAGGCGTCATAAGACCATTCAAATCCATGGAGGTTGGGCTGCTGACAACTTCTGAGTCTTTCTTGGCCTGCAAATTCTAAAAGGAATAATTGTTTTGAAAATACAGCTTGGCATTAAGGGGGGGAGCAGTGGGTGAGGAAGTTTTGTTCGGATTGACATGTCTCAAAATAGCGACCTTATGACTATGAAAGTAACTTTTTATTCTGTTTGACGATTTCTGTTTGATCTTGAATATGGCTGCAAACGAATAAAGCTTACACCTATTCCATATTTTACACTCGGACAACGTGAATTTTATTAATTATGCACATGCTGTATTAAAATACTGATAATTATACCTTGCTGGAATTTGATCGTCCAGGAGAAAGGAGTTCTGAGGACTATTGGCAATGATTCTTGGTAGTAACTACCAACAGTCCTTCTCAGGACTTATTTCACCCGAACGACCAATTAAGTTCCATCGATGTATGAAACTCCTGGGTTCAAACCATTTTCTTATGATAAAGTAACCATTTAATAATTAAAACATCTGTATGACTTGGATGACAGTGTTTCCAGCGAGTAATACAAATGTATTGTGCGGATTTGAAGGCGCTCACAGACTTCAGTTCAAGAATTAATTATAAAAAGCGTTCTTTTGAGCTCTCCAGTTAAGATGCTTTTAAGTTGTGCTAGGATGTGTTTGGTATATCCCTCGACGTTTTCCACGGTAATTAATTATACAAATGAAAAATGTTTGTACTTTACCCTGATCGCCATCTCCTTTCTCTGCTGGATTTCAAGCTTCTTTCGCAGAGACCTTTTTCGCCTGAATGAGGAGGTTCTCTTCGAACTAAATCTCCGAAGGATGCTAGAAGACCGCTGTTTCACCATTCGTTTCCTCAGCTTGTTAATCTCGGCGTAAATTCTACAGATATAAAGGACAAATAAAGGTTTGCTAATAACGATGAATTACTGGAAACACTATCCTCCGGTAATAGATTGGATTGAAACTGACCTAAAAGGATATCCATAGCATTGATGTAATGTTCAAAAACTGGTGCAGGAACAAAAGGAGCTAATGACAGGTCTGTGGTTTTTGTCCACCAATATGGGGGAGATGACGTTATGTCAAAACAATCAATTGCGCATGAGTCTATGAGACCACTCTAAAATAAGGAAAATTGGGGCGCTAATCTCAATCTTATAATCGACAGAATTTCATCAGTTTAATTCACCGAAACGCTTAAAGAACACAACAAAGTTCTTCTAACTACATAGGAGGTAATGGCAGTAACGTTTTCGGCAATTCCCGGTTGAGTCCACAAGATAGAAAAATTCTCTAAATTCACCAACCGTTCAGGTGATTAATTAATACTTCAATGTAATCATTTACCTGTCCCGACTTGCATTCAGCCGGTTGTCGATCGATTCATATTTTGCTACCAAAATATTGATAACACACTCCAACTCATCAGCGTCTGTCTCTTCCAGTCTGCCACACTTCATGAGGGCAACAGCTGTGTCGCGCATGTTCTGGAGCCTAGGCTTAGCTTTTCTGAAGTTTTCTAAGACGTTCTGATAAAATAATGAAGGAGCACGTGCACCTTAAAATTCTATTCTGGCAAGTGTAATGCGTCATGTTTTTTATTCACCATTTATAAACTCACTACTTATTCATGCAATGGGCCCTTTGCAGGATAGTGATCTCATGGTACAAATTGGCCATACTGGGACGCAAATTGCGCACTGGGACATCTAAAACAAAGCTAGTGAATCTTAATTTTCTTTGTTTTAGATGTCCCGGTGGGCAATTTGCGTCCCAGTATGGTGGATTTGTACCATGTGATCACTATCCTGCAAAGGGCCGATTACATCCTAAAGGCTTACAGTTGAAATTTATTCCTTTATTGTGCATTCATTAATATACATCTTCGATTGAAATGTACATTACAACTTAAAGATCGTCAAGATCTTACACTATGGCCGTGTTTTCACGACAGCCGTTGTCTCGCTTAGCATTCCCGAAAGTGGTTTCTTTGCAGACTTCGTTAAGCGACTTAAAAATGATACGTGTTTTCACGGGTAAGATTAAATGAGGAGAGAACACGTGCCAATACAATAATAAAAGTATTAAAAAATCGCTTACCTTTAAGCGAGTTGGAAAAGGGACTGTTTTTACGGAAGTTTCGGTTGCAACTCGCGAAGCGACCTCAAAAACCGCTCGTGAAGACATGGCCTATATGTCTAGCTTTACAAATTATAAAATATGGCTAACACAAAAGCAAAAGAGAAATTTTGCAAGCAGTTATTCTAAAATATATTAAAAGTATAAGAAAGAAAGGAATACCTAAATAGCTAAAAGATCCTACGAGATCGCAGGAATCAGTCAAGGATACGCAAAAAAGCTCTTTTGGTGACAACGTGATTTCATTTTATAATAATCATTCTTTGTCAGCTTTTTGTTCCTCCCTAAAATATGCACACGAAAGCCGATGTAGAAACTGATGAGTGACTCAATTTTAACTTTGCGCTCCGATAATCCGAGCACAATTGTGTGAATCTCCTTATAGAATTTTCAGAATTCCTTCGCGGGAATGTTCTGTTCCTCCGACAATGTAAACTCTATTTCTAGTAAAAAAGGGAAAAAGTGTGACTCATTCCGGGACGAAAGTCGACCCTGGTTGAGATTCGTTAAAGTTATCGATCCACCTTGCGAAAAGGTATAGGTAACGTTTGTTGTCGCAGGCGCGAATCACCACGCAGGTCGGTTTGCCTCACCAAAGTCCATCAGTCTACTATAATTATCCAAAACAAGAAGAAATCACAGTAAAGCACATAAGACAAACCTGGTTTTCGTGAAGTTGCAGTCTGACTGCACGTATAGTTGTCCCCAACTTCTCAGGTTTATCTGCGCAAGAGTCGTATTCCATAAGCAACGAATCTGCTACTTCAGAATTTTCATACCAGAGGTTAAGCTTTGAGTATTCCGTCTGCACTTCAGAAACAAGTGCATCAATACTGAAAGAACAAACAAAACCAAGATTCCCATTCGGAAAAAAAAATCAGTCTTGGGGCATTTGCGACAACTCATGTTGGAACCACAACTCGACCAAACGTCGTGGGAGCATTGACGGGACCGCCGTGAGAACGTACAATAACCTACCACCAATGCGATCCAGACCCGGACCTGGCGACACCTAGAAGTTTCTTACAGGTACTTAGCGATTTTAATTTCAGGACTTGTAAACCAAACTTATGAGATAATTCCAGTCGGACCTGGATACAATGGACGAATAGTCCTAAAACCGAACTGACTTTAACGGAACAGACCAGCTTGAAACGGTTGCTGGCATCACTGCGTTGCCATAACAGATGAGTTTCGGTGAAGGGAGGGTGAAATCACGTGTTCCGTATTTCTTTACAATCGAAAAAAGCCCTTTCACTGAGACAGCGGAATACAATTCAG
>NW_027179715.1:615000-625000 GCF_036669935.1 Montipora foliosa | reverse complement strand
CACAGCTCTGAGAACCCTACCTTTCACTAGACATCATCCCATTGCAAGTTTCCATCTCTTTCTTGCTCTTGGATCTGCGTTCACAAGGGAAATGATATATCGCGACAACAGAGACCGAGGAGAGGCAGTGGAATGAAAATCACTGGACCTAGAAAAAAAGTTCAAAAAATGCATAAATTTTGTTCAAGATCATTCTTTGATGAATGACGAACAAAAGAAGCGTTTATTACGATTCATCGTGCGTTTGTCTCCCGCTACCTTCTGGTCAGGTGTGTGTCTTACTTGGAATGTTGATATCCTGGGTTGCAATTAGTTCATTAATTAGTCCTGTTCCGGTTAACGATGATAAAACGAATAAGTGGTTTAAGATTTTTCGTATCAAACATGAATTAGAAATAGGTCACACTAGAATAATCTATCAGGAATTTGCGGAGAAAACATCTTATTCCATAAATGGCCGCCATTTTAGTATTCTTTTGTTTCCTTGTAAATTGGCCCTCCTGGCCTCCCTTTCAAACGTAAAATTGCAAAGAATATTTAACCTTGAACGAGGCCAAAAGGGCCGATTTGCAATCAAACAAAAAAATACTAAAACGGTGGCCATTTTGGAGTGAGTAAGGAACAATCGTAGAAACGTATTCCCAAATAACAGAATCCTTGTCGATCCATGATATTTAACACCTATGTCAATCACTGTGGTGGTAAACGAGTTTTCCACTCAACGTTTCGAGAAGTAACACTGAAGTGAGCAATGTAAAAACATCACCATCATGCTCGTTTCAAACCAAAGAAGACGAGGGTCAATTTACATTTTTATTACAGGCAGGCTTAATTATGATTAGTTGCATTAGTTTGCAAGTGACAAATATTCACTTGCGTGAACAGTGCAAGTTGCATGCGTACGATGAAATGTGCCAGAATTAGTGGACGAAAATCGTTCGATGAGATTCTTCACATAACGTTTTTTTCTCACCTTGGTCTTGTTTAACAAATACAACTAAAGTCGATTAATTATCAGAGCTACTAAGATAAGAACGATTTATGGGATTGGTCAAACTATGTTTTAATAGTATCGCCGAAACCATGCTGAGGAAAAGGCTGTTTTCATTGAAGGTGGGAAATCATAGCAGAAGAAAGATTCTGGGAGAAAGATTCCAGATTTTCTTTTGTAATTTTTTTAATTTACATTTGTTACATCGCACTCAAAAGAACAGAATACGCACACAAGAGAAGATCTAGAAGAGGCCAAAAGTATAAAACAGAAGAGCCTAACGATAGAAAGTACAATTTTAAACACCTATGTTTGTTCTTAGCGAGACATTTTTCTCGACGGTTGTAACTATTTACTAATGATAAAACAATAAAAATGCAGGTCATTGGGTGGAAACATGAAAGAAGGGAATTTCATTTTTAAAAGCTCAACACTAATTTTCGCAATAAACAACTCTAACTTTTATATTGCCTTAAACTTCGCTTTAGCCTTAAAAACTGTAAGGGGCGGAATACAGTAAGTTCTGTATACCGTAGTACAAAAATTTAAAGTGACTGAAAACCGTTTTTAAGCACTGACATGTATATACTTCCATTTCAGCCATATTTATGCAGTTTTTTTCCTGCAAGCTGAAACTTGGTCATTGATAAGCGCTACGAAAGTTTATTTTTTTGACAGTCAATGTGCTCTGCAGGCTTTACCATGGTAATGCATCTAGAATAAAACAAGGCCATTCGTTAGTTTTTTGCAGCATTCGCTTACTTAAAATAATAGAAATGAAGTACGTTAAACATCTGTTATCATAGAATTTTAACTTCGCTGTCTGACGTTTTTAAGTTCCCCAAATTTTTGTCTATTGAATTTCCGATTTTATGTAGACGACTCATTTGTAGTTGCAACTATTTTGATTCCAAATTTCTGCAAAATTTAATGACAGGTTTAAACTAAGAGAAATTTGATAAAACAGCTAACAGCTGTTGGTGTCAAATTTTTGAACTAATGCGAACGAGCAGCATTTTGCTTGGTTCCTCTGAAAGAAAATTAATTCTAAAACGTAATGGAAGCGCATTTCCAAGACCATCGTGAGAAGAAGAAAAAAGTTTTCGCCAACTCGCCATATTTGTTTTGTTTTTAAAACATCCGCGCTGGCCAATGAGAAACTGTGTTCAGGCACCTTAAATGTGCGAGGGGCTCCTCCTCCGTATTATCGAGCATTAAAAAAGATGCATAAAAGGTTTCTCCACCATTTGCAACTGATAATAAGATTTATACATTTACCCTAAAAATCTTTCAATCAAGTTTCCAAAGTAACTTCAAAGGCCTACTTTACTCCACCGAAGTTGGTGTGATTATGAAATCTAAATTCATCTTATAACACTTTAGAAACAACTTATAAGATGTTTCCAAGGGGCATGCAAAAGGTTTACAAGCATTTTTCCACAGTAAGCTGTACGTGATGACGTAACTGCTAGGTTCGCAAGTATGCTAGGGAAAAGCGTGGTTGTGTGACTACTGCGCATTCACGTAGTCACTATTGCCATTGGGTTAGTTTTTCCGAAAGTGAGAGTGTAACAATAGAATATACTTCGAAGCCAATCCGCAAACAAAGAGGGCTAAAGTTCGGACTCTGAAAACAGTACAATGATTAGCCGATGGTTAGCGAGAACGAAAGAAATGCTGGGGTGCCTCGGGGCTTGAGGAGGATTTAACCTTTGATTTTAAGTGAGTTTTTTTATATCTTACAACAGTTACTTCTCGCAGCTTTCATATTTTGTTTCTAACCGACCAATTGAGCCCGTTCGCGAGTTTAACGAAGCTGTTGAGGGAAAACATTAGCCTCGTCCACCTTGTAGGAATATTGAACCCATCATGTGGGAGATAAACAAAGCTTCCAAAATTTTGGAATTTCAAGTAGCACGTGATTGACAAACTATAGATGGTTTTCACAGTGAGTTCATCAAATTCGCAAAGTCCTCTGAATTTTTATCCATAGGAGGTTGAAGATGACATAGAATAAATCTTTTTTCAAGTTTCCAGTTCCGCGACTTCTTCCGTTTTCGAATATACAGAATTTTGAATTGTCACCTTACATGACAACATGACACAAAGCTATTTGATTGAAAGAAATGTCTATCTCTATGAATACAAAAATTTGGTTTTATCAACGGAGTTGATAATGTAAATTGGCCACCGTACAGAGATTCTAAAAGCTGACGTTTCGAGCGTTAGCCCTTCGTCAGAGCGAATCGAGGGATTATGGGTTACGTGTAGTTTTTATAGTAGAGTAGGAGCTACGCTATTGGTGGTAACATGGCAACGTGAAAAATAGGAATATATTAGTTAAATGAAAAGCGTTCGTTAATACCGTGAGGATTAAGGGTGCCGATTTGAAAGATGAATTTTTGTTCCAGATTCTTGCGGCTTTCCGTCGTACCTAGATGTAGGGAAAGGCCGCAGATAGCCATGTGGTTTTTGGAGTGGTTAGGCAGATTAAAATGGCGAGCGACTGGCTTAGATGCATCCCTGTCATTCTTCTCAACATCGCGAAGGTGTTCGCGGAATCGGTCACCTAGTCGTCTACCTGTCTCACCGATGTATAATTTATTGCATAACGTACAGGTTATGCAATAAATGACATTTGCGGAGGTACATGTGAAACGATCGGTGATCTTAACCGACTAGCCACGTCCACTTAGTTGAAAAGTTGTTCATCATTCCTGTACGTTTGCGTGACGTGCGTGACATGAGAAAGTCACGCAAATACAAAAGGTTTACGTTATATCGGCGTTCATAGGGAGTCTGCTAAATTAGCCGTCCGTTTTCTAGGCATGAGACAATTAGAACACGAAAAATTGGAGGTAAATTTCAATCTGATAACTGGATATCGATAGAGAACGTTGAGCACGTAGCTCATGATAATGAATCTCTATGTTGTTTTTCAGTGTGCTTATCCTTTTCCTGACAAGATCATAATCAAAGTCAACCACTGTCTCCACTGGATAAGCATTTGTTTCCTTTGAGTTGTTAAACAAGGATGGATAAGTTTTTGCCAAGTATGTTCTATCTAACATACCTTTGTATGATTCGACTCACAAGCATACTAGGTCAATCACGTGACCAAAACAGAAAATGCCTAAAAACTCAGCGAGTTAACTCTATTGTTCTCATTTTTTTAACGCAACAGTATGAAAACATTCTAACACAAAATCTGTAGCATGGATTTTAAAAGAAATTATTTCAAGAAATATTATGACGTCATAAGGTCCTTCTTTGACACTCTTTCCAAAATATCAGTTCCATTTTGGCCCAAAGGTTAAGATCACCGATCGTTTCACATGTACCTCCGCAAATGTCATTTATTGCATAACCTGTACGTTATGCAATAAATTATACATCGGTGAGACAGGTAGACGACTAGGTGACCGATTCCGCGAACACCTTCGCGATGTTGAGAAGAATGACAGGGATGCATCTAAGCCAGTCGCTCGCCATTTTAATCTGCCTAACCACTCCAAAAACCACATGGCTATCTGCGGCCTTTCCCTACATCTAGGTACGACGGAAAGCCGCAAGAATCTGGAACAAAAATTCATCTTTCAAATCGGCACCCTTAATCCTCACGGTATTAACGAACGCTTTTCATTTAACTAATATATTCCTATTTTTCACGTTGCCATGTTACCACCAATAGCGTAGCTCCTACTCTACTATAAAAACTACACGTAACCCATAATCCCTCGATTCGCTCTGACGAAGGGCTAACGCTCGAAACGTCAGCTTTTAGAATCTCTGTACGGTGGCCAATTTACATTATCAACTCCGTTGATAAAACCAAATTTTTGTATACTACTTCCCCACCGACGCAGCATCACAGTTTCTTTAGAAACTACCCCTTCATTTATCTCTATGAATGTCAGCAATTCAAGTCTTTCAGGTACATTGAGAGATGTGTTCATATACATATATTTTATATTTTGGGCAAAAAGTAAGAATGTTAATCGCAAAGTGAAGTCCAGATGTTTTCGTTGTTCCCCATGTGATAACATGGCACTGACGTGGCATCTCCATACTCTATTTTTAACTTGCGTGAAACGCTTCGAAAAATAATCCAGAAACGATGTGCCGTACAGACCTGAGTATTCGAGGTGGTTTATAAATTTATTTCCTGCGACATTCCAAGTTTTTGGCCTTTTTCATTGAACGGTTTCGAATTCGTTTTTTTGCGTGACAGTGAAAAAAATGCTGTGCATGTGTATATGTGAATGTCGAGAAACTATCGATATGAAAGGTGGGGAATCATTCCCAGAGTTCGGCTACCCCAATTCACATAACAGAATATTCAAGAAATATTCTACTTCTTCCATATTTTCCTCTTGTACTTCTCCGCAGTAGTCACATGCGCCTCTCGAGCGCCTATTTGTAAATATGCTTGAAGCCATCTTGATATTTGTGTGGAGTGTGAATGTACGGAATCTGATGTAATGTTCGCGAACGTTAAGGGGGTGGCTCTTAACTACCAATCCGTTGCCCTAGACCCCTTCAAATAGTCATTTCTCGAATTCCTTTAACTCTACAGAAATCCTTTTTTGCCAAGTATGTTCTATCTAACATACCTTTGTATGATTCGACTCACAAGCATACTAGGTCAATCACGTGACCAAAACAGAAAATGCCTAAAAACTCAGCGAGTTAACTCTATTGTTCTCATTTTTTTAACGCAACAGTATGAAAACATTCTAACACAAAATCTGTAGCATGGATTTTAAAAGAAATTATTTCAAGAAATATTATGACGTCATAAGGTCCTTCTTTGACACTCTTTCCAAAATATCAGTTCCATTTTGGCCCAAAGGTTAAGATCACCGATCGTTTCACATGTACCTCCGCAAATGTCATTTATTGCATAACCTGTACGTTATGCAATAAATTATACATCGGTGAGACAGGTAGACGACTAGGTGACCGATTCCGCGAACACCTTCGCGATGTTGAGAAGAATGACAGGGATGCATCTAAGCCAGTCGCTCGCCATTTTAATCTGCCTAACCACTCCAAAAACCACATGGCTATCTGCGGCCTTTCCCTACATCTAGGTACGACGGAAAGCCGCAAGAATCTGGAACAAAAATTCATCTTTCAAATCGGCACCCTTAATCCTCACGGTATTAACGAACGCTTTTCATTTAACTAATATATTCCTATTTTTCACGTTGCCATGTTACCACCAATAGCGTAGCTCCTACTCTACTATAAAAACTACACGTAACCCATAATCCCTCGATTCGCTCTGACGAAGGGCTAACGCTCGAAACGTCAGCTTTTAGAATCTCTGTACGGTGGCCAATTTACATTATCAACTCCGTTGATAAAACCAAATTTTTGTATACTACTTCCCCACCGACGCAGCATCACAGTTTCTTTAGAAACTACCCCTTCATTTATCTCTATGAATGTCAGCAATTCAAGTCTTTCAGGTACATTGAGAGATGTGTTCATATACATATATTTTATATTTTGGGCAAAAAGTAAGAATGTTAATCGCAAAGTGAAGTCCAGATGTTTTCGTTGTTCCCCATGTGATAACATGGCACTGACGTGGCATCTCCATACTCTATTTTTAACTTGCGTGAAACGCTTCGAAAAATAATCCAGAAACGATGTGCCGTACAGACCTGAGTATTCGAGGTGGTTTATAAATTTATTTCCTGCGACATTCCAAGTTTTTGGCCTTTTTCATTGAACGGTTTCGAATTCGTTTTTTTGCGTGACAGTGAAAAAAATGCTGTGCATGTGTATATGTGAATGTCGAGAAACTATCGATATGAAAGGTGGGGAATCATTCCCAGAGTTCGGCTACCCCAATTCACATAACAGAATATTCAAGAAATATTCTACTTCTTCCATATTTTCCTCTTGTACTTCTCCGCAGTAGTCACATGCGCCTCTCGAGCGCCTATTTGTAAATATGCTTGAAGCCATCTTGATATTTGTGTGGAGTGTGAATGTACGGAATCTGATGTAATGTTCGCGAACGTTAAGGGGGTGGCTCTTAACTACCAATCCGTTGCCCTAGACCCCTTCAAATAGTCATTTCTCGAATTCCTTTAACTCTACAGAAATCCTTTTTTGCCAAGTATGTTCTATCTAACATACCTTTGTATGATTCGACTCACAAGCATACTAGGTCAATCACGTGACCAAAACAGAAAATGCCTAAAAACTCAGCGAGTTAACTCTATTGTTCTCATTTTTTTAACGCAACAGTATGAAAACATTCTAACACAAAATCTGTAGCATGGATTTTAAAAGAAATTATTTCAAGAAATATTATGACGTCATAAGGTCCTTCTTTGACACTCTTTCCAAAATATCAGTTCCATTTTGGCCCAAATAGAAATTCCATGCTACAGTTTACGAAAAGAGATGGGACGGTTCCCATCCGTTTAAAAAACCGCCTCTTCCTTTCGTTTCCTGGGGGCTTTTACCTGTTTTTCACTGAAACGCATGGCAGAGGACTGGGACTAGTTGCGCATGCGCCTTCTGATTGAAGTGTTAACAGATTTCCATTGAAAAAGTTCCTTTAATAATAGAACCATCCATGCAACCTTTTTGTAAGGCTCTTTGACTAAAAGCTTCCTAAGCAGCCATTGTCTTTCTGTGGTTAAGTGCCCCCCCCCCCCCCCCCCCCTAACCCCTATCGGAGTTGTAATCTTAGGAGAATCGAATCTACGAAGCCCGAATGAAATGCAGTCCAGTGAATATTCGTGTACAGTGAGGTCAAGGGATCTCAACTGAGGGAAAACTAACGAACCCTGGAAGCTTTTTCTGAAAGCGCGCCATTAGAGGCCATTAGCTGTACGCATACATGAAGACCGCATTGAGTAACATTCTCTCCACTGACCTGAACTGAAAATCTCTAATTCAAAATGGCAGCAGAACTGTTGTTTCCAAAGTTGGTAATTTTCGGTGCTTCCGGCCCTATGGGACTTCTGGTTGTTCAACAAGCGTTACAGAAAGGCCATTTAGTCTATGCTGTTGTCAGAAGTCCGGAGAAATTCAACATCAAGTACGTTTAATTAACATTTGTTGACTTCATGATATAATGCCGATCGCCTTTAAAAATTGCGGGTAGCAAAAAAAAGATAGATTTCTTTTCGAAACATGTTGTAATTGTGTATCTACTTATTCCTCTTTTTTAGTACAATCATTACGTATTAAGCGACTGTGATTTTAAACACTCAGAGTAATTTTCGGCAATCCCAGATCAGTAGATTACATAAACATGAGTTCGAATTCACAAATTGTGCAATTCGATTATCGACAGTATATTGACGTTTGCCATTGAATCCCTAGCCTTAGGTTTGACTTATCCATCCTTGTTTAACAACTCAAAGGAAACAAATGCTTATCCAGTGGAGACAGTGGTTGACTTTGATTATGATCTTGTCAGGAAAAGGATAAGCACACTGAAAAACAACATAGAGATTCATTATCATGAGCTACGTGCTCAACGTTCTCTATCGATATCCAGTTATCAGATTGAAATTTACCTCCAATTTTTCGTGTTCTAATTGTCTCATGCCTAGAAAACGGACGGCTAATTTAGCAGACTCCCTATGAACGCCGATATAACGTAAACCTTTTGTATTTGCGTGACTTTCTCATGTCACGCACGTCACGCAAACGTACAGGAATGATGAACAACTTTTCAACTAAGTGGACGTGGCTAGCCACCGACACTGATGTGAATAGGTGTTTTAGCATACTAAAACAGTGAGATAATATACTGTAGCACCAAAAGGTGATTTTAACTCATTTGTTCCTGCGGCCCAGTGGTTAGGACGCTTGCCTTGAGATCTGGAGTTCTCAGGTTCAAGACCCACTTATAAATTACCAATTGGCTTGCCTCCAGCCAGTTGGGATTCTTAACAATTGTTGTTGTTGTTGTTCAGTTCCATTGTTTTGTTGATTGTGTTTCATTGGCCCTGAAAGCCCCTATGGGGGGTGGTCAATTAAGTATGTATTGTATTGCATTGTACCTTCGGGCACAAATCCCGCGCAAGTTGCTTGGAAGTGAATAGCAAAGTATATTGAGAGTTTGAGTAGCCAATCAGAGCGCACCTTCAATGCTATCCACTGTTTAGTATGTAGTGTTTCAAAAACTCGTGCTTTGTGTTTTACCAAGGTTTCTAAACACAAGGAAACTGATGAGAGTGTTTCGAAACCCCGGTAAAACACAAAGCGCAAGTTTTTGAAATGGCTTCTCAATGGCTTCTCAATCGGCGCCTAATTGCAAAAAAAAGAAAACAAAAGAACAAAAGAAAGCAAAAATCACATAAGCATGTAATTTTTGCCTTCTTTTGTTTAATCAGCGCACAGTTTGTGATGATAATGTCTTTGTTTTTCACAACTGAAGCTTGTTTATTTCAAGTAGTCACAATTTGCATTCAGTGGCATTCTGCTAGTTCCGAAACATGGACGGGTTAGCTGAGGATGAATCTTGCCGGTTTCGACCGCCCAAAAGTGTGCAAGAAGAAGATTCTTTGCTTGTACAGTCGAAGCCTAAAAGTAATAATAATAATAATAATAGCTTTATTGACAACACAATTACTGAAAATTCAGTAGTTTACACTGTGGTCCATTAAGAAAAATGAAAAAGTTGACAAAGTATTATTAGAAAGTTCTATGAATAGTAAAATGATCGAGCTTGGAATTACTAACAACGAATTTATTTCTTATACACTTTTTAAAATTCCTTAGGGATGTAATACTAGTGCTAACATCTAATGTGTTCCATAGTGGGTTGACACTTGCATAAAAAGTGCGTAGACCAGACTTGGTACGAAAAAGGGGTATGAATAAATTGTTATTTGTTGACACCCCTTGTATTGTGTCTATGCTTATCATTAACATAGGAGATATAATCTTTAAAGTACTGAGGGCAACAGCCATTAACAATCTTGTGCATTAAACAAAGCATTCTTATTCGTATGACGTCATCAATAGGTA
>NW_027179715.1:592500-612500 GCF_036669935.1 Montipora foliosa | reverse complement strand
GACTTTATATTGCCATAAAACCCAACAATCCATCCTCGGCATTAGCTACTCTGTGGAATTGTGTTAATGGACTGGAACACTCAAAACATGTTGCTATGTAACCCTGGAAAAACAGAAGTTACCCAATTTACCTCTCGGTTTGTTCGAAATCCTGTCCTTTCTCTATTTTCATTTGGTAACACGATAATTGAACTGTCTGATGAGGTAAGGGACTTAGGTGTAATACTAGACAAGGAACTTAATGTAAGACGGCATGTCAGTGATAATTGCAAAAAAGCTATTCCTGAAATAAGATGAATTAGTCGAATCAGAGAGAGCATGTACCAAATTAATCTTAAACGTATTGTAAATTCTTTTGTGATTTCTCGCATCGATTATTGCTATGGTATTCTCTATGGACTTCCTACGGTTGAGCACGAAAAACCACAACGGGTTCAGAACATCGCAGTTCATTTACTTCTACAAGTTTCGAACGTCATGACTTTCGAATGGTCTGCCTAAATCTTTAAAAAAGTTTGAGCCTGTAACTGTTTTTGAGATGAAACTTGAACATTTCTTTTTTGCGACTACTTTAACCCTTAGATAGACCGTATTCATAAATGGCGGCTAGGTAGTTTTATTTTTTGTCTTTGCGCTCATCATCCTCACTAGCCTCGTTAGCACGAACAAATTCAAAATAACTTCTGCTCCAAAGTGAGACCAGTGAAGATGATTAGCACAAAGACAACAAAATAATTTCTCGGTTGCCATTTACATAGATTTAGCCAAGCCCAAAAGCGGAGCTCCAGGGTTATTTATTATAACTGGCTGTGGGGTTAGTGAAAGTAAACAGTTTTGGAATTGTCTGCGTTTTGGTGTTTCCGGTTACTGCTTAATTAAATCACTTTCTTCGTTTTCTTCCATAGGGAAGACATCTGTTTACAACCACTGCTTTTGCTATTCAAATGTGCCAACCACAGGAACAAAAGACCCTTTGTTTCGACAACCAATGAGGCTCTGGTTGGCACATAAATGACGTCAACAATATGTTCCCAAAAGAAAAATTCATTGTCTAACTAGTGAATTCCACGGTAAATTTGACGCGAAAAACCAATATCGCATGTGATGAACGCGACATCGGTTTTTCAAGTGAAATTTACTATGGTTTTCATCAGTTAGGCAATGAAATTTTCTTGAATCGCATGAGTTTTAAAAGAAAACAAGCAAATCCTCAGCAAGCGAACGGAAAAGAAAAAAGCCATTTCATAGCCACGTGCCAAAAGCCAGCGACGTAGAAGCTCGTGGTGTGACAGATCGTCAGGCAGGAAACTTAGTCAGTTCAAAGTCAAAAAAGGAGTTTTATTGATGTACTTTATTGCACTTTATTTCTGAGAACGAGATCATTCACATTTTGAAACACGCAGCTTGGCTTGGAGCAAGAATCGGCAAAATAACTAAGAAAGGACAAAAGTTCAAACAAGATCTCCAACCAAATTAAAAGTACATACTTTAACAAACTCCTGAAAACACAAGCTCGTGATATTTTGCCTTAATTTTACGATATCTCATTGCGATTACGTGTTTATAACATAAGGGCTAACTTTTCTTGTCAATGTTGAGGCACATCGAAAAACAGTTAGGCAAACAGAGTAAGAAAACACTTGTTTGCTCGCATTTTAGAGCAAAACAAACAAACAAAACTGTCGCTTTATGTCCAAAAAGATTCCAATGATTGTTATTTAATTCCAGTGGAGAATAAATCCGGAACAAAGGAAAAATAGGCACGTATTGAGTACGTGTGGTAGTGCAGATATTAGATTTCCAGTGTTTGCCTACTGGCTTCGATAAATCTGTTGTTTCTCCTTTGCCTTCACTACTTAAAGACCCGTGGGAACGCTTACTCGCTGAATGGTCCATGCACAATTCAGCGAAATCACTTTTTTCATGATTTCAAGAAACACACACACAAAAAAAAAAGAAAATTACCTCCGAATGCACCGTTTTTCTATTTTTCTATTTTTGAGCAGTATACAAAGTTTTACACAGTTTGGTCGATGCTAAAAAAAAGTTTTTGGATTTTTATCTTTAAAAGGTAGGGGGGAAGTTCTTGTTCCATTGTAATTTTAACTACACTAAATTATCGATAGCTCTTCCAGAATTTTACAAAGAATGCATTGTGACGTGGGCCCTTCTAAACGAGGACAACCCTTCCTCACTCTCTGAAATAGCAAATCAAGTCATATGGAATAATCGGTTTATTTGTATTGAATCTAAGTCAATTTATAACAATAGGCTGGTTGATCTTGGAATTGTTAACATTGGAGATCTCTACGACACAAGGGGAGAGCTCAAGTCAAACAAGGAGCCATTATATTCAACTCTCTCACCAATTGAGCATTTCCTACTTTTCAGTCTCTTTGCTGCTTTTCCGCAAGAATGGTGCAAAGTATTAAAAACAGATAAAATCTCTATCGCCTCAAAAACAAATGACCTAATTCCAGATGATTTTTATTTACGTATTGAAGGGAAAAGAGTTGATTTCCGAAGTCTACAATCCAAGTCATTATATGAAAGTTTTGTTTCTAAGATATCTACTACACCAACAGCGCAGACGAAATAAAACGTTTTTTTCAATACCCACACATCCCAGTTAGACTGGGAAAAGATATACTTGCTGCCTTTCAAGACAACATTGGACACTAAATTAAGAGAATTCCAATATAAACTTTTAAACAGGATCTTGTACACAAACAAGATGCTGTTTAGGTTTTAAAAAGTCGATTCTCCTTTATGCGATTTTTGTGAAAAGGAGTTATTTTTTGGGATGATTTGAAGACTCTAGCTCCTTAATTCTTTAAATATAACTGTTAGCTTTGACATCAAGGATGTTCTTCTCGGGATTCTAGAGTCAAGCGATAGTATTAACATCCTAATCAATTATATTGCCCTTGAAAGTAAGCTTTTTATTTATCGCTGCAAGTTAAATAAGGGCCCTCTAAAATTAAGATTGTTAGTCGATAAAGTTAAGAAAACGTTTGAAACCGAACGCGTTATTGCGAGAAAAAGCAACAAAATCCATTTCCACGACAAAAAATAGATAAAATCTCTATCGCCTCAAAGACAAATTAATATTCACATAATTGAAAGAAAGTTTGTTCAAATGTATGAGCGGCAGAGCTACAACAAATATGGCGGGAATCGACAAACAGTGCCTGCGTCTCAGTGAAATTCAGTTGGTAGGTACATTTAGGTAGGAAGGTGAAACTTTATTTAACACACGCTTGGCCCGTCAACTAAGCTGATTTCCACAAAAGGCGAATGCTTACAGATATTCAATTTAAAGTCTAAATGACATCAAAATGGAAAACTATAGAACAATGTGGCAGAGCAACATGATAGGAAAAAATCGATGGAAAGTAAATAACAACTAACGGAGAAAAGCAAAGATGTATGCAAAGGCTTATGTAAAGAGGGAATGTACATTAAAGACAGTTATCTAATTTAGAACCGAATTATATACAGGAAAGAAAATGGGGTTTTAAAAAGGGTTTTCATGAGAGGGGAAACTGGAGTACTCGGGAAAAGAAAAAGTATTGGAGCAGAAGAGAGAAACTGAATTCACGAATGAAGTGGATTCTGGGATCTCTAGTCACAATTGTGGAAGGCGAATGCTCTAACCAATGCGCCAATACTACTTCCCGGGAGTACTGGGAGAAAGCACTTGCCTACAAACACGCGGCTCTACAAGGTTGGATAATCTTATTGGATGTGCATGTAACAGTCGTAAATAAGTTGCTACTGGGACACAACAAACGATTTCAAGTTTGGCCACCTGGCCTCAGATGGAAAGGACTATCCTCTGGATAAATCACTATCCTGCAGATAAGTGCTATGTAAAAACCAACTGGATTACCGAGTGGATAGTACTAACCAACAGGCAACTGTGACCTGAGCAGTGCTGGAAGGGAACAATATTTTCAATTTTTAAGTTTACGTAATGGTTTTTTTTTTTTAATGTTAACTGTTGTCTTTTCCGCATTTCAGGCATGAAAACCTAGACGTCATTAAAGGCGATGTGTTCAATTCTGAATCTTTGGTTCCTGTCCTTGAAGGCAAAGATGCTGTTGTTTCCTGTCTTGGTGTGCACGGCTCAAGTTTGTTTCGACCCACAAAGTTATATTCTGAGACAATGAGGTCAATTACCTCGGCAATGGAGAGGTAAGCTTTTATTGCTGCTTGGTAAATCAGTTCAGACAAAAGTCGAAACACGCTTCAAGGTCATAAGGATCAACCCTTGGAACCTCTTCGTACAATACCCGCTCAATAACACAGAGTGCTACGCCTATTTCTCATAACAATGATCATTACTGTGAACGGCACTAAGTTATAAGTTGTGAAATGTTCCTTTGCACAAAAAAAGTTCTTTATTCTGCAATTTTGAAACAATTATCAAGGTTGCTGCCTAACGGTCGCCCGCTCGCCTGGGGCGCCTTATTTGCGAGCGCGGGCGACCAAATTTCTGAACAAGTAGCCCGAACGGGCGCCTTACTTGATTAATCCTCACTCACATGTAAATATGATCCCAGCTGGAATTAATTAATTCTGGGCTCTTGAAAAAATGACTCGGGCTACTAACTTTTAATGTTGGAAGCCCGAAGGGCTCCCGGACAATTTTCTTAGGCAGCAGCCTTGAATAGTGCTCCTTAAACAATTATGAAACCTTAAGCACTATACAGACTAAGGCAGCCGAGACCTTTAACTTTAAAGCAGTCTGATCAAGTCGCTTGGTGTCTTTGGCTACAAACAACTCATTTTCCTTCCTGTTTTTTTTTTTTTTTCACTGATAAGGAGTAACCTTCAGAGAATCGTGTCTGTAACATCGTGGGCTACTCGCAAAGTACCAGGAAATCCAAAACTAATCGAGTGGTTTTTGAAACCTATTACTATGGCGGGGTTCATCCATGATATGGCAGCGATGGAGAGCATTTTGGAAAACTCAAACCTCTGCTACACTGTGGTGCGCCCTCCAATATTAAACAATGGTGAGCTTAACTACTCTTGCCAGAATTATTAACTTTTCCTCCCTTTTTTAAAGAGAAAGCCTGGTGGCAGCTAGACTACCCGAACTCTGGGTGGTTTATAAGAGTTCTTAAAGGGAGATACATATCTGACATTATGCAGCAAATACCCTCTTTGCAGAATTGTTGGACGTACAGTACCGCTCAAAAGTAATGTTCCCGTCTCGTCTCGCGGGAATCAACGATGGCCACACGAACATTTGCAAATTTGAACGACAAAACGGCCCTCCTGTCGAGCGTGAAACATGAATCAAAATTACAATACTGTCAAACCGAAAAATAAATCATGCCACTTGCCAACATTTCAATTTTAGCCGTGGTGGCATTGTAAACAGATCTCTGTGAAATTTTAGAGGAACTTTGCTTTCCCGAAACACCGTATGACGTAGAACAAATTCGGATAGTTTGCGCCAAATTTGATTACTTCACTTTTGAGAATTTCATCCACAAAACTTAATTCATTCAACAAATTCGAAACCGTGCAATGAAAAAGGCCAAGA
Organism: Montipora foliosa; assembly: GCF_036669935.1. Lineage (NCBI taxonomy): Eukaryota > Metazoa > Cnidaria > Anthozoa > Scleractinia > Acroporidae > Montipora > Montipora foliosa. Next base: position 606,943 of record NW_027179715.1, on the reverse strand, counting down.
ACTTGAAATGTTGTAAGAAACAAATATCTTTTCCAATTGTCAGGTCTGTGCGGTACATCTTATCTGAGTTATTTGTCGAAGAGTTTCACGCAACTTAAATTAATAGAGTTTTGTGAAGAGACACCATGTTGGTGATCCAATAGACCACTTTCGATATATTAAAATTCAGTCCTAAACAAAAGGCATCATCTCGAGGCTTTGGGGAATAAACTCATACAAATCCTTACATTTATTCCCCAGAGCCTCGAGATGATGCCTTTTGTTTAGGACTGAATTTTAATATATCGAAAGTGGTCTATTGATCCACCAATGTAGCGGTTGACAAACATTTGCAATAAAAGCACTTACCTTTCGTTCATGAGATAAAACAAATGTGTTGGAACACATCTCCTAATGTACTTGAAACGCTAAAACTGCTGAGATTCAAATAGCTTTGTATCATGGTTTCACGCAAGGTGACGATTCGGGAATTCAGAAATGTTGAATTTTCGAAAAGAAGGATGTCACGGAAATGGAAACAAATTTGTTTCTAGTTATCTTTAACCTCCTATGGATAAAAATGCAAGACAAAATTCTGACATATTACAGACACCTTTGAAAACCTATTTGCAACGTTTGCAGTGAATTAAATATTCCTATTTCAACTTAAGACTTGAACAAAATTAAACTATAGGTTCTAAAACTACTTAAACACCTTAAGAATAATTAATCTTTTCCCTTGCATCCAGCCTTTTTTTCCCTTCGCAAAAATTCGTCAATTGCCCCATTGCGCATCTTACTGTATTTGCACGCACGGATACAACTTGAATACATATTTTTTTTTTACCACACTTACTTTCACTTGGTCTAACAACCCTTGTTTCTTGTCCCTGAACAGTTACACCAACAAACTCAGATTGTTGGAGTACAACTTGAAGAAGCTTTGTTTCGAAATTGCCCATACTTCAACTAGACCTTTTAATCTTTAAAGCCTCCTGCAAAAAAAAAAACCATCCACCTCCTCATCGTAACAACTCACGGCATATTTTGCCTCCACTACTCAACCGGACACACATGGGGGCGTTGGCCAGCCAAGCCGCCGTGCAGTCTATTAGCATTGGAATAGGTACAAAAATATAATACATCAATTCTAAAATAAAGGGAAAAGCAATGCAGCAGAGCCGGGCACGAAAACCCCTAAAAAAAAAAAACCAGCAGGTGGAAAAAGCGGGGAACGTGTACCCCCGACCAAGGCAGTGGTGCGACCCTCGGGATTCTAGGGAATTCTAATTGAACGACACTACTTACAATGTAAATAAACGCTATCATATACCGCTTAACGAAGGCATTAAACACTAAGTCATTTCTGAATCCCCTTCACCACCGAGTTCAAAATCTCCCAAACTTGTTAGACCCTCTCCTTTCCCGAAATTCGTTTCTCCCGAAAAAGAAAAATTAGAACCTGGGTCACTTATACCCAATCCCAAAGATTCCAAGGTTGCTAAGCCCGCCCCGATCTCTTTTTCTCCCGAAAAAGAAAACTCAGAAGCCGAGTCCCTAATACTCTACCCCAAAGATTCCAACGTTTTTAAGTCCGCCCCGAAATCTTTTTCTCCCGGAAAAGGAAACTTAGAATTTGAATTCCCAGTACCTAATCCCAAGCAACTACTCCCGTCGGCCTTAAAACGAACTTAGAACGTCTCATCTCACAATTACAGACACCATTTTCTTTTAACTCCCTTTCTTCTCTAAACAAATTCGATACCAGTTTTAATGTGACCGTTTGATTCTCTAAAATGCGGTTCAGCTTGTCATCCTTTGTCAGAAAAGAGTTGTCTTTGAAAAGGTCATCCAGGAAACTGACTGTACCTGGTGAAGCAGAGACGGCGATTTCTGGAGGGAAAGGTGTCTGTTCATTTAAAAGAAATGAAAGAACCAAGATACATGTAGCCAAAAATTAAAGCACGTCAAGGCGCAATTATGGACCGCTCCAACGACGTCATAGAATTTCACAATTTTTGTATTATTCCGCCTTCATGGATCGATTTATCATGCCAATTTAATAAAATGCCAAGTTTCATAAAAATGAACGCAAATTCACGAAAATATGGGACTGCAAACTTGCCAATGAAAACATTGGAGAACCGTGTCATATTCAAAGTGGTCTATCATGATTGCAACTGTAGTGGATGTGGATGACAATGGAACAACTGCTCTATAAACTGGTGGGACGAGAATATTGCACGGGAATCTGAATAGCTCGTCCTGGATCAGAGCGGATCAAAAATCCACTGTGTTGATTGGTTGTTTTAGATTTTATTCATACGTTATTGTTAGTTCACATACTAATTACTGGATGAATTGGGGTCTTTTGTTTGATACTGTAAGGACCTGATTGGTCAAAATTAATGGTTATCCATTGTTTATCTACTCGTTTCGTCCATCTACACAGTTCTGTGGGTCATTAATTCCTATTCAAAGAAGACATCGGTCGTTTAACACTCGATCAGAAAGCAAAAATAGTTAGGCTGTGGGACAACAAGAAAATATAATTGAAATTGTAAGACGTTTGGCCGAGGACAACGTTAGAATAAGCCGCGTCAGTGTAAGCTCGTTTTTAAGGCGCTTTCAAGAGCGCCAATCGTTTGAAAATGCGCCTCTGCCAGTTCGATCTGCCGAAGAAGTCACGTTAGAAATGATGAACTTTATCGACAGGGAGAAGGAGAAAAATGACGAGTTGACAGCCCCTGGTCTACGACGGCGAATTTACGAGCAGTTTGCAGTCGACTTCTCCGAAAGTAAAGTGAAGCGCTTGAGGAAAAAGCTTGGCTGGGTCCAAACAGGGACAAAATACTGCCAGTTAATCCGCGAACCTATTCGAGCGAAGCGCCTACAGTTCTGCTTTTAAGCAGTGTCGAGAAGACGGAGAAACGTAAGATAATGTTATCTTTACTGACGAGTGCTCTGTGCATATGGAGAATCACGCTTAGATCAGCTTTGGACGAAAGTGGGAGCAGCCGAAACTTAAGGGTCGTACAAAGTTCACTTTTTGGTGGGCATGTCGAAAAAGTGGGGAACTCAAGTGCTAACATTCATTGGAAACATAGACGCCAAGTTCTCTGTGGAAAAAATCCTTGGAAACACCCTCCTGCCGTTCATCCGATCGCAGTTCCCCGACAGCCACATATTCCAACAAGATAACGATCCAAAGCATTCTAGCAGGCTTGCAAGGGAATTTATGGAACACGAAGTCTATAGAGATGCTGTGGCACGAGTTGAAGCATTTTCTTCGCGCTTTCGTGAAACCGGCCGAAGACCAAAGACGAGCTGCTTGCGGGGATCAGGCGTTTTTGGACTGAGGGTGTTACAGCCAGCAAGTGCAGAAAGTTGTGCCACTCGTCATCCAACGTGCTTCGGGAGAATAAATCCCCAAAGAACGCGACGTAACTTCTTGCTAGTGTTTTTGCGCTTTCATTAATTGCTCTCAAAGTTCATAAAATATAAATTGTTGCGCAGCTAAAATGTGCATCAGTTTTGTCACCGCGTTTTCTTCACTTGCCGCCTGATAAACTCGCTTGAATTTGAAAGACAAATTTTTATGGCAGTTCCATGGATTTAAGCTTTAAGTACTGAAGGAAATCGATCGATTAACAGTGTTTACGGCCGCGCAAGTTTATCGAAACATTTCTTTTCGAAATCAACTTTGAATCAAAGTACAGTGTATGAAGATTTCACGGGCAGATTCGAGGTTTAAATGTCGACACACAAAGACAACAAATAACACACCACCGCCAACCGCATGCTGCCACGCAAGTCTATCGAGCTTTTCTTCTCGACATCAACTTCGAATCAAAGTACAATGTATGCAGATTACACGGGCAGATTTGAGGTTTAAATGTCGACACGCAAAGACAATAATACACCACCGCCAACCGCTTTTTGACTCAAAACTTTTGTGTCAAGTGTTGGAGCGCGAGTGTCTTCGTAAACATGTTAATCTTCGAATAGGCACTCGTCTCCAGGAGGCAAAATTCTCGTCTCTCGAGAAGATGGTAACTTACTCTTGAGCGGTACTGTATACTTTTACGTGACTGGCTGCAACCAAAACGAGTTTTGTTAGGTAATCAGTTGATATCGAGTGCAGTTTGGTATAAGTATGCGGGCAAGGGCGGTTTGGCGTCTATGAAATTTTAAAGTGCTTATTTATACCAAATTAAACGAGAAATTATGCGATTAGTTATGAATAGTATACATCAGAAAAGGAAAAGAAAATCAAAACAATGAAAATCTTTAAGACATTAGAATTTATGGTTCATGCTCCATACACAAACATTGACATTGTTGGCAAGGCATTGCTTTAGGCGAGCTCCGTTTGCTGGGACACAAATAATAAATGATGGACAAATAATAATAATAAATGATGGGCTAGGCCACTTCTTTAAAAACAGCATGGTAACCTAAGAAATATCCATATGTAGAAGACATAATCCCAGCAAAGGTGAAGGCACACCCGCCACCACACTGAGCGAGGAAAGAGTGACAGGGCCGCCCCACCCGAGGCCAAAGCAAAACCACTGCCAGCATGAAAAGAAGGTGAAAGCATGAAAAGATCAACGAAACTTTCACTTCATGACCCCTGCCCATATAGTCACCTCAGAAATAGAAGCAAAATGATAATAAAACTTACATGATAAGGCAAAAGTAACAATATACAAATCCTGACAATTGCAAACTAAAGAGATTACAATGTACTATAGTAATATATAGAATATAAATGCATGGCCCATGCTCACACAGACACTGAACAAGAAGGTTAAGAAGAGCATATAGGCGTGAGTAATGATCATGTGCCAACTTTTTGGCTCCCTCTCATATTGCAATCTACATGTAACCTAAATAATGTAGTATAGTATAGAGAGATAAAAAGTTAAAGTAACCCATCAAAAAAACATACTTGACTAGCAAAGGCAGCAAGTATAATTCCCCAAATAGTGGTCGTTCATGCAGTCAGCAATTTACTGTACATGCTGTATTGTTCAGACATGCATAGGTGACTTAGAACCAGACATTATAAGGTGCCAAAAATTATGGGTACAGAACTGTTTCCCCAGCAATAAACAATATTAATGTATAGGACAAAAAATTGTTAACCACAATTAAAATGATAGGGATAAAACTGTTACCCTGTTATAAACACACAAATACGGGAGCAAAGCTGTTACTCTTGCTATAAACTTCAAAATACGGGAACAAAACGGTTTCTAAACTGTAATATACGGGGACAAAACTGTTACCCCCAGTTATAAACAAGAAATTCAGGGAACAAAAATGTTCCTCCCAGTTACAAACATCAAAATACAGGGACAAAACTATTACCCCAGTTGTAAAATGCAAAAATACGGGAACAAGACTGTTACCCAGGTATGAATCAAATTACGGTAACAAAGCCAAGTTGTCTGGCGTTGGAACCCAGCACGGCCAAAAATGACAGCTGAATCACTGAATTGGTTGTAAGAGTGACTTCATCTCTTGGAGGTTTTCACTAGAGAGCAATGGCCCCTGCTCATGTAGACCTGCTGTAATGTGTTCCATGGCATACACCATATATAAGAATAAATTAATTTTGTAATTCTAATAAAGCCTGGTTGTCCTTGCATTGGTGAAAACCTTGTTAATTCGACGTAGACTCGGTCGATAACATCTCGATATGAAATAAACCTCAGAAAATCACACTGCATCCAAGTACTGCTACCTGAATGGACTTGGTGTGATAAAGGGATGGCATTAGGAACAAATTCAAATGGACAGTAGACATGGTCTAGTGTGGCAATGTTACAGCTGAGGCAGGCACCAGACACTTTGCTGGCATTATAAGCAAGAACAACCAAGAAGAGAAGAGAAGAGAACTCAGAACATAGACACAAGAACAGACCCCAATACTAACACAGAACACAGACAAACATGAGCGCAGCAGGGTAAGCATGGCAGACAGTATACGCAAATATTTGCAATACTCCATGTGCCACAAAGTATATGTTTACCGGCAGACATTGAAAACAACTCAAACGCAAAGTGACAATAATAATAATAAGAAGAATAAGAATAAGAATAATAATATTGCCGAAACACATAGGAACAAAACAAATCTCAATGACATAGAATTGTACTGACAAAAGGCATACTAAAAGGAACTGGTAAAGTAGCCAAGCAAATTGAAAGAGATACTATCGACAAATAAGCGAAAATGATACTTGATGGTTACCAAAATATGCCATTATCATTCTAAACTTAACCTCCCTTTTGCTATATAATATTCAACATAGTTACGCTGTCAAAAAGGTAGATTATCCACATATGCTGGCGATACACAGATATTTTTCGCTTACAGTACCGTGGAGAAAGTGGAAGAGAATAAATTTGGATCCGGATCTCGCAAATGTTGATCAGTGGTACGAGAAAAACGGAATGAAAAGGAATACCAGCAAATATCAAGCAATAGTAAGTCACAGGTTATGCCACAATTCTACTGCGAAAACGTTGCTATTCCCATTACTGAAGATCTCGAAATGCTTGGTGTCACTGTTGACGACAAAATGAAATTCGAGAGGCACATAGCTAATGTAGGCAGAAAAGTCTCCCAGCCTGAGATCGCTTTACTCAAACGAATGAGAATATCCTTCCATTTGAAACAAGAAAGTGCCTCTATCTCGCATTCATTATCCCGCACTTAAACTACTGTTCAGAGTCATGGCATTTCTAGAAAAAGTTAATGAGCGTACCCTCCGTTTTGTCTTTAATGAAAAACAAACGCCCTATTGTGAACTAGTTGACAAAATAGACAATACCCTTATCAATGGTGTAATATCTCTTGACCTAAAGAATGCCTTTGACACTATGGACCATATGATCTTACTGGAAAAACTCTCACTCTCTTAATTGGTTCCCGTGATATCTAAGTGAAAGAAAACAAATAGAGTTCTCTCTGACTTCTGCGATATAACCTGTTGTATCCCACAGGATCCATTCTGGGGCCTTTGTTTACATCAATGATCTTCCTGCCTGCAATCTTTTCTCAAAACCCACAATGTATGCTGATGATACCACACTTACCTTATCAGCCGAAGACCCTCTTGCTTTCGAACAAAAAAATGAACTATGATACGAATCAACTCCAGTTATGGCTTTCTGCCAACAACTTTGAATGTCAAGATAACTAAATTCATGCTGATTGGGAGCCAATACAAGTTCTCTCATACAAATAAGAAGTTCTCACTTAAAGTTAACAATACCCCCAATAGATAGAGTAGTAGAAGATAAATATCTGGAAGTCAACATAAAGGAATCACTTGAATGGCACTCCCATATAGAATTTATTACAAAGAAAATATCAGCTGGTCTTAAAGTTTTGAAACGTATCAGCCCCTTCATGAATATGCATATGTACAATGCAGTAATGCCTTACTTCAATTATTGTAGTACGGTCTGGCGAATATTGGGATAGGACTGACAGATTAAATCCAAAAATTACAAAACAGGTCTACCAGAACCCTCACCTTTTCGAATAGCCTAGTTTCGAATTGTGTAGAAACAAAAGAACAGAGTCGAGGTTCAGGGGAATCATTAGCATTTTGTTTTGTTCAAAACAAAGGAAAATGCAAATTATTCCCCTGAACCTCGACTCTGTTCTTTTGTTTCTGCATAATTCGAAAGTAGGCTATTACGAGGTACGCTCAAATGAGCTATTGGATGAGCTTGGCTGGGAAAGACTAAGTTTCTAGGTCGAAACAACTTGCTATATGCATGTACAAGGTGCATAAATATAGATTACTTCATGGTTGGTGAGTGCCTACGATTTTTATTCACGAGTTGTGAAGGATCGCGTAAACGAACGAGTGAGCGAAGCGAACGAGTGAGTTTAACGATCCTTCACAACGAGTGAGTAATAAAAATCGTACAAACGAGCCAATCATGAAGTAATTTGTTTATTATATAAGTACAGATATCATAAACTTAACGAGGTAAGTGTTAATGGAGAGGCTATTAAACCACCGATCGTGAACAAAAGCCCTAAACAAATAGCAAAATATTTTTGAAATAAGAGAAATCTTTACCTTCCATACCTCGCTTGAGCACTTTTAAAACTTTTTAAGATCTTCTGAAGTATTTTTGTGGAGAAAACTAAGCAATAAAAGATCAAAAACTTTGAAAACCATACACCAGTCGGCCGCCATGTTTACAAATCTGTGCACAGGCCAACCGCGCCAAAGTTCAACATCATATTAGCCAATCAAAAGGCTGATACGACAATTTTTCACTAGTGAAAATAACGATATAGCCAATCAGAGCGTCGATACGTCGTTTTTCACTAGTGAAAAAAAATCGTATGACCAATCAGCTGCCTTCTCTAGCGCAAAGGGACTATTTTTATCTCGATCCTTTTTGGAGTGTAAATCTCGGTACGTATATAATAATAATATTTCCCCATTATACGTGAGGCGTATCTTCACCAACACAGCAAATGTTCATTCCTATAACCCAGAAACTCAGAAATCAACGTTCACATCCCTCGACCTTGAACAGAGTTTGGCAAAGGGAGTTGACAGTATCGAGGATCTGTTCTGAGGAATAGAATTTCCCCAGTTTTAAGAACTCATTCCACCCTATAAGAGACTTCAAGACCTCACACAAAGGGAAATATTGTCACTTTTAAAACTTTTAACAGTTAAAATATGTAAAAATATTGAAGATCCGTTACCAGGATTCATGCTAAGAAAGAAGTAAAATCGTTCTCTGGTAAAAAGTTTTGAAAAAACTATGAGCTTTTATTTTATTGTTTAACGGTTCTTTTCTTCAATTGCCCTTTCACCCTTTGCCAAGGAATTACCTTATCATCATTACCTCGTTAAACAAGAAGAGTTACAACGTCATTTGTTTTAAAGTATAGAAAAGGATTTTTAAGATCCTGAAGGTGATTTTTAGTATTATTCTATGGCAGGTTTGTTATAGCAAAAAGCTGATCAACGGTCCAACAAAGACCCCTGATTTTGAAAAGTATTAATATTTCATGTATAAATTTGGTTTTTCAGATCCAAGCAAAGGTGATTATTCCGTGGTTGATGGACAGGTTGTACCAGGTGCATCATGGTTCATACCCCGTGCTGATGTCGCAGACTTCATTGTGGCCTCTCTACAGAAACGTGACTGGGACAGAAAGTGTATGGCTATTGGCCGCAAAACGTGATATGGAGGTTGATTTGATGTGATGTTACACCGGAATCTGACACCTTCAAGTATCTTTCCCAATCAGATCGGCTGAACAAACTTAGTCAAGAAGAAGCAGACATGCATGAAGGACTCTTGACATTGGAGCTTTTTCTGGAACCTTATAAGGCAAATTTTTTTGGCAGCAATAATTTTGCATTTGAAAGCGGATATTTTCAATCTCGCAGTGACTCTATAATATCATTAATACCAAACAAAGCTAGAGACAGAACATATTTGAAAAACTGGAGGCATATTTCCATTTTAAACCTTGACTGTAAAGTGAATCAAAGTGGCTATGAACCACTGAACTCGGAAAACGAATTATGAAAGATAAAAATGTTGAGCCTTATTCCCAGGGTCTCTCTTCTTCCCTTCCCCCGGAGCTGAAGAAGAGACCCTGGGAACGAGGTTGTTCGCATTTATTCATTCGTCATTGACAATATTATTTATTCAACAATAAAAGTGTAGCTGTTACAAAGATGACTGTTGTCTCTCAATAGTGTAGTAAAACATGTCAGGAACGTTTTGTTTGGTTAATTTTCGTGAAACGGAGATTAGGCAGCATATCTGTCCCACACAGGAAGTTGATGTATCGTGTACCAGTAGCGAAAACTGTGACGGTAAAATACCACATACTACAAATACAGCTGAGAAAACGATACAAAGTAAATAGCCCCCTTGAGATAACATGTGGTTAGTAGTACAATACTAAACGCAAAAAAGATAAAAGAACGAAAAGGAAAGGAACTTTATTTTAGTGTCTAGTCGTTGGCTCAGAATGGAGGAGTCAACGGCCATTTTTGCAGCTTATGATGTATGATAGGGGGAAGACATGCCAGAGCGCCCCAAATAGAAGCAGTGTTTTTGACTGATGTTTGTCATGAAAATTGAGTCCGCGGAGAAACAGCAAAACGACAAAGAAAATATCCACAGCATCACTTGTTTCTCTTGATTACAAAATCTCTGTTCTCCATGTCATACGTCACAGCAAGCTGCTGATTTAGTTTTTGAGCCCGCACTGAAAAAGCAGAAACGACGGGAAAAGCCCAACTTCGAAAGTAATTTTCTCGCAAAAAAACAGAAAACGATAAGAAATAAACCCACATACTTAACTTTACTTATGTTGCTGATTTTGGTCTTCAGTTCTCCTTTAAGTACGCAACGTTTTTGATCCATGGACCGCAACAGGAAGTGAGCTGTTTTCCCTTTTAACTTGATTTGTCACTACCACCTTTATATTCCTAAGTATCTTTGCTCCATTAGAGATGATTAGGCATGCCTTAACTCGCTATTGTCTGTATGCTGAGACACAAGTGAGGACAACGAGTACGAGTTTCCGTTCTGAGCATGCGCACTGCGAAAAATGTCCTCGTCCTGCGCAAACACATGCCTTCCATTCTTGAACAAGCGATTCTTGGACGTCATTTTCTCCTTGATCCAGCATTTCACTCTGGCTTCAAGCAACAGTCCTCTACTTTGGTTAAAAAAATATAATGTAGACAAGCTACATTAATGGCCTTGAATTACCAACGTAAAGAGTATGGATCATTGGGCGGGAAATTGGGTATAAATTAACCCACATTCGACGCCGAATCTGGGAATTAAACACAGGCCACATTGGTGGGAGGCGAGTGTGCTCACAACTGCGCTATCCCTGCACATTTGGATGGGGGATGGGGGATCGAGAGAGAGATCCGATCCTTGGTTTTCATCCACGTGATGAGACGGCCATGTTGGTGTACAAAACAATAGAAAATTGTTCCACAAGTTTTGCATAATAATAGAGTCAAATTCCCAAATGACATTTTACAGCATTGTTCTGTACACCAACATGGCCACCGTGAAGTCGGATGAAAACCCCCAATATGTTATTGCCTTTCGAGGAAGTCATATGCATTGAAACGCCTTTTTCTTTTAATCAGAATTCTCATATTTAACGGAATCCTTACAATGGCATCAAGTCTGATTCCAAGTTCACTTCAACTTCTTTTCCACAGCAAGTCAAAGCGCAAATTGATGTGGTTGTCAGTTGTACCTTTTGGGTGAAACAGTGGTAAAACAAATGTTCACTGAAGTTACTATTATTGAATAATAAAGGTCTTTATTAATCCCTAAGACAATCCTTCAGCTTTAGCATTTAAAAAGAACAATAGTGAACTAACCTAATCTATCTACATTAAAAGAGCTATTTAAGAAATATAATATATACATTCTGTAAGAAAAATATAGATATTCAGCACCCTAGTGTCTAAAAAGACATCTTTTTCACAAAACATTTTTAACCTTTTTGTCTTTATCGTAGGCAGAATAAAATAATGGGGTCTATTTCTTAAGGTGCGATTTCCCCTTGGTATAATGGGGTAATGGATAAGGTATATTCGGGGTTATCAGCCATAACATTCCACATCTTCAGGTCTTTCTCTAGTATCACCTGCTCGATGGGATTAACATTCTCAATATTCCCAAGCTTAAGACCTTTTCTCTGCAATCTGTCAATTTAACTTAAATATTTAGATTTTGGTGCAACTACAATAGGTGAAAATGAACATTATAAAGTATGAAAAAGATAATGCAAATACGGAACAACCACTAGCCTTACATACCCTAAGAATATGCATTCTTTTAGATACTCTACTCATTTAATTGTCAAACTGATCATCCCAGTTGCTACGTTTTTCATGAAACATAACAACCAGCAATTTCAGTGAAGAAACCTGCTCTATACCACTTATTGCTACAGGTGGGTCCCTACAAACCCCACTCTTAATTACAAGCCCCTTAGTTTTCGCTAAATTAAGAGGTATTAAATTCTGTTCAGCCCAAGTCTTAATGTTATTTATTTCAGTTAATGCAGTCAGTGCAGAGAAACCTGAGGCACTAGCACCCTGTTCCACGGGTAGACTACATTTCTCAGTGAATCGCTGTGTCCAGCCTTGACTTGGTCTTAGGTAGATTAGGAAAGCCTCTCAAACAACGTCTCAAACAATTTTAAAAAAGCTCAAAAAGACAAAACAAAATAGACAAGGTGAGTTAACGTACTTTATTTCGTTTATTCATTGATATTGTCCAAGAGAGTATGAAGGTAAGAGAAGGAATCCCTCATACTGGCCCTATTCCCATCATATTCCCTCTTAAGTTATTTTTAGATCTCCTGCGAGATCCGGTATTCCCACGAGGGTTAACTGATAGCCAATCATATGTTCCCCATTTTTGCCAATCATTGCGTGGGAATTCGCTCAGCTGTGAACATTGGTAAAGATGGGGACATATGATTGGCTATCAGTTAACCCTCGTGGGAATACCGCATCAGTCGCAGGAGATCTAAAAATAACTTAAGAGGGATTACGATGGGAATAGGGCCAATACGAGGGATTACCTCTCTTACCTTCATACTCTCTTGTATTGTCGTGAAACTAACTCAAAAAAAAAATTGCCAAGAACAGTGTTGTCCCTGACGTGACGCTTTGACAGTCACGTCTCGCGCATAACGCGAGCTTGGGCTGCCTATGGTATTTCATACCATTAGTGACGAGAAACGGGATAAAGAGCAGGAAAGAGATAATGAAATTTGAGAAACTGAAAAGCCGATGTCTCAAATTATGGAGAACTGGACGTCGGTCGTGAAATTTCGAATTCCTTCATATTTTGCACAATTAACCTCTATAGTGAAGTATTTTCAAAAATAACATTAAAAGTTTCAACAGCTTGTTAAATTTTGCGAAATTGGGGAAAGTTTGAAAACACGGCATGTTCGCCTCCTTCGAATGGTGAAATTAGCGGAAAATAACACATTTTTAACTCGCTCGTACGATAAGACACGGCATCGTCTGTTTATGAAACAGAAACACCATATAAACACACTTTAGCTCTTTATAACACAGTAATAAAATTGGGATAAGCTGTTGAAATGAGAATGTTTTGGTCGTTACAAGAAAACCAGTTTCAGGCATTTCAAAAAATCGCAAATTTCACCACAGGCAGCCCAAGCTCTCTTTATGAACCACACAAGGAACACAATATGGCGTCGAATTATAAGGGTTTGTATGGGATTTTCTACAAGATATCCATGGAGGTAGTTAAAAGTGGAAATATTCAAATGGCTTACCTTTTTACATACGTGTGTTGTTTTGCTCCTGGTGTCGTTATTTTAGCGATTTAACTTGATTTAAGCGATTTTTTTGAAACCTGGTGAGAAAACCAGGTTTCAAAAAAATGGATATCTTGTAGAAAATCCCATACAAACCCTCGACGCCATATCGTGTTCCTTGCGTGGTTCATAAAGAGAGCTTGGGCTGCCTGTGATGACACAAACCACCGGCGCTGGCTACGCAAAGCAAATTGTAACCGTTTTCATGGAGAGAAATATTAGAGAAAACCTTCCCAAAATTACTTAAGGGGCTTGCAGAATAATTTTATATAGAGTTGATGCTTTTGAACTTCGATCAACACACACCGCCCTTGTTTTCAGTCCGGACTCGATCGAAACCGCAACATAACATGAATCTTACCGTGTTTCTAAAAACTGTCCATTATCTGCCTGATCAAAATAATCATCCACTAAATCGTTGTGTTTGGTACTGTCATATATGTAGCTTGCTGGGCATGTGATACCCTTGTTTGCTCGAAAATTTTCGGTACCTGGCCGCAAACAAATTCACAGAATTAAGTCATTCCGGAACAGAACCAGGATATGATGTAAGAACAGGATTGCGTGATGCATGACCTGGCCAAAGGTCAATGGATGTAATCTTTTTTTAGATGTTAGCGTTTTGAGGTGTAAGCCTAAAGTGCGTGCTAGAAATACTAGTTCTCTAGAATACACTATACTTCTCAGACTACGCTGACAAATCAGCTCTCGCAATTGATTTGGGGAGGTATTTTGTGCAAAAAGTTATTCGACTGCGAGATAAGCTTGATTAGTGTGTTGTCGCGGATGATACTGACACCAGTAGCGTAGTGTTTCACAGGGAAGCTGTCTGGGTCCGCTTCTTTTTGTGGTTTACGCCTCCAAGCTTTCCGAGATAATACAAGCGCACCTACCTGACGCTCATTGCTTCGCTGATGACACTCAACTTTACTTGTCTTTTAAGCCCGACAGTCCGACGGATCAGGCAGAGGCGGTGTGCGCCATGGAAAGATGCATTGGTGACTTAAAGTGCCCCTATGATCAAAAAAACCACTTCCTTTTTTCCTTCAGATT
>NW_027179715.1:582500-585000 GCF_036669935.1 Montipora foliosa | reverse complement strand
AGATCTTGAGAAGGCCGATATTTGGTCTTTGGGAATTCTCACTTTCTCACTGATCAATCCAAATGTCTCAAACCCATACAGGGCTGAATTTGAACGCGCTGGGATTCCGTTCTCCGAAAAGGCCATGAACGTTCATTGAGACGAAAGCAATTACCTACCCACGACAACAAGTACGACTCTATTCGGAAAACGCAATGGTCGCAACTTGAAAATGTCTTCAAATCATGTGCACGATTTGACCCAAGGTCACAACCCACAGCGGCGGAAATTTCTCTGTCTTCTCAACAACAGTCAACCGGCTCATGTTTCTCAACAGAAAGTCGAAGTGGCACCCGTAGAAGGTAAAATTTTATTATGACCTTGACTTTCATTTGATGTTTCTACTAACTTCAAACGAGTTCTTAACACCGTTTTAACAAGATCTTACTGTACACGTTTTGTTACGTACCTATAAATATCCAGGTTAAATGTAAAGTACACTAATGAGACCAACGTGCACTTTTGGAAGAGAACGTAACACCTGAGTGAAATGGGGTACCTTTACTTCATTTAATTTCTATCTTATTTTTCTGGCTAAATGAAAGAACTGAACTGAACTGAAATGAGCCAAGAGAATTTAGCAGCTAGAGTGAAGTGAAGTGCAGTAATAGTAATAATAAAAAGGCTGTTTGTATCAAGAGTGAACAGTGACAAACAGCTGCTCGATAAAAAAAGAAAATAGATCTTTTGGGAATAAGTTTTTACAAATTGTATCTCTTTATCTAGAAATGGAGGGCGATCCACACCCGATTGTGGTTGCAAGCGAGGAGGAATCACTGCAGGATGTAAGTCTTGATATCTTTGTAAAAAGGCCTGGAGAAGACATGCGTGTCACTTATATGCATTGGTGGCGGGGCCGGAGGTGTGGGAGCCTGAAAACAAGGGTAGACAGCGTCCCTCAGGCCAGCACCAAATAATCCTAAATCGAGGTTGTGCCATTTCAATTGGTTATTATAATTTTTTTTTACGGCGCCGACCCGTTTATAAATATCACAACAAATAAGGTTTTTCTTAGAATTTTGTTAAAACGTTTGCATTTAAAATTGTTGCATTCCAGTCCTTTTGCCATGAGTACCTTACGAGTAGTCTGCCTTAGTCGGCAGTTTTTACCGATAATGCAATCACGTATTTGACTATTTATTTAATTCTCATTTTTCTTATTATCCCTCTTAATAAAAGGAGAAAGATAAAACTCGTGTGTCACTAAACAGAGTAGGCGATGACAATGTGGACCAGTTTCGCGGAAATACTTCCCAAGGTATGCTTACTAAGTATCTTATCTCACCGATTCATACAAATAGAGTTGGGCACCTAATGTGGCAAATTCGTCATACGTCGATCCTTGAATAAATATATGTATAGTGGTTATCACGCCCGACTAGCAATAGGGGGACGTGGCTTCAAATCTCGCTCAGGGATATTTGACAATTATTCCATGAGCACGCGTTGGATATTACATGGTAAATAGCCAAAGGCGTAGCGCCAAGTTGGCTATAACCAGTCTCTTATCCAACAAGCGCGAATGGCATAATTGTTTTATCATTAAATTCATTAAATTCAAATGAAAAACAACCGGACAAGCTGAAACTGTAAAACTCCACTGAAGAAGACATTAAAGTCGAGACCGGTGCGGAAAATGGCTTGTTTTGGTTGAGACGGCTTGATCGACACCCAACCATAAGTGTCCATCCTTAATTTCTACTGTGAAACCGCAAGGGAGGTTCCGTTAAAGGATTTGGGAAGCAGGCAGGATCTAGACCCCCTCTCCTGGCAAGAGAATTTCAGTGCAAATTATATAATCGCCTTGTCTAGATGGAGCTGTAAGACTTCAGGAAAAGGGAACAACATATCACTTGGACTTTTGCATTAACATGGGCGCGTTCTCGGCACAAAAGAGAGAAGACCGATGCACGCGCAAGATTTCACCACCGCCGCTAATATATAGATTTAGCCTGCAAGCCTAAAAGCAGAGCTCCCGGCTTCTTTATTCTTACTGGCTGTAGGATTAATGAAAATAAAAGGCTTTGGAACTGTCCGCCTTTTGGTTTTCCCGGATATTGCTAAATTATGTCATTTTCTTCGCTGCCTAACTAGTGAATTCCACGGTTAATTTAACCTGGAAAACCGACTGATCGCATGAATCACGAAGGGATGAGTGTGATATCGGTTTTTCCAGCGAAATCTACTGTCGAATTCACCAGTTAGGCAATTAATTTTTCTTGAATCGCAAGAGTTTGAAAAGAAAACAAGCAAATTCTCAGCAAGCGAACGGAAAAGGAAAGAAGCCATTTCAGAGTCAACTGTCAAAAGCCAGCGAATAGGAATCACGCTAAAATTAGAAATCACAGACGTACTATAGCTCGTGATGTGAAAGATCGTACTTTATTTATTCCACTTTATCTCTGAAAACGAGATCATTTACATTTTACGTGGGTTCAAATCCCGCTCAGGGCAATTCTTC
>NW_027179715.1:567500-577500 GCF_036669935.1 Montipora foliosa | reverse complement strand
ATCTCCATCGGTGTTCATTATCTTCTCAATGACGATGAAAGTGAAGTCCGAAAGGTTGTGTGGAAATTTATTGAAATGAATGGCAAGCTCGCACGATTTTTTGTTTCTTTTCATGTCAAATTTGTGGTTTCTGAACCTGACTTTAAATGCATTGGAAGTCGAACCAACGTACTGCACTTTGCATTTGTTGCAGGAGGCTAAGTAAATAATTCCAGTCGAATTGCATCCAAGGTTTTAGTTGATTTGATATTACCGGCCAGTTGCAAAACTTCACCAGCTTCCAACAAATAATTACAACAGAGATCACATCTTATGTTGCATTTAAAACATCCGCAATCCTCGTCATGGTTTCGACTTCTTTTGAATTTGGAGGGTGCAAGAATGTCCTTCAGATTCTTTATTCTACGGTATGCTGGAATGACGGATTTGGCAGGAAATCTGTCCTTCTGTTGGGAGTTTATCATTTGGTCAACCACTACAGATATTCAAGCTATATATATATATATATATATATATATATATATATATATATATATATATATATATTAAGTGTGAAACTTGGTTTTCGTAAAACAGTGCTCAATACATTCGTGGTCGCCCACTCATCAGGGGATGAAAAGAACAAACGTTTCGCCCTTCGGGCTTCCTCAGTGTTCACAATAAGCTAAAAACTATAAAAAATACTGGGCAGGAACTGAGTCGGTTTCAAGATCTTATATATGTGAAGAAGTCACATTGACGAAATAAACAGATTGCTTAATTACACGAAATTTACAAACAAGCGCTAATGAGTAGGTGACAAAATAGGCCAGCTTATAGACAGAAAAACCACTTACACAATAGTAGATGAAGTGAACAATATAGAGTTAATTATGGGAGCTAACTATCACAGTAAAAAATTGAAAAGTATTATATCTAAAGTTATGAAGAATTTAATGGGAAAAATGTTTTGGGAAAGATAATAAATGAAAACGGCTAAAAAATGGCTAAAAAATAAAACTTATTCGCTAAACCTTAGATTCTATTCTTAGAGTTGAACTCTGATCGTTTGTTAAGGCCGTGGGGATGAAGAGTACACAACTAGGAGCACCAAAAAGCTTCCCTTGTGAGTAAACGCCTATCAATGTGATCTTCACATTCATTAACAATTTTTTCGATAACAATGAATTCAAAGTCAGACATCTGGTGTTCAACCCTATTGAAATGCACGGCTAATTCGCACGTAGTCTTGTTAGTAAGCATAGCCGATTTGTGATTCCGAAACCTGACCTTGAATTCATTGGATGTTGAACCCACATACTGAACCTTACACTTCTTGCAAGTGGCCAAATAAATCACGTTTTTAGATTTGCAATCAAGATGTTGCCTAATAGTGTAATAACGATCTGTACGAGTGCTGTAAAAAATCTTATCCTCCTTTAAAAAGTTCTTACATAAATCACATTTTTTGCTACATTTAAAACAACCTGTAGCAGAATGGTCGTTGTTAGTATAATTAGATCCCTTGGGTCCCACTAGGAGCTCTTTGATGGTTTTGGCCCTTCTATAACATGGAATGATTGACCCTTTGGGAAAAATCTGTGCTAATGTCGGTGAATCATAAATTAAATGGCTATACGACTTAATGATTTTACCAATGTTGGGCAAATGAGGGTTAAAATTGACCACAAGGGGAAAAATAACCTTTTTCTCTCGTTCTTTAGGTGAAAGAAGGTCCTCCCTGGGTGTATCTTTGGCCTTATCAAATTGTGTTTTAACTTTAGAAGGGTGGTAACCACGATCTACTAGATAATTTTGATATTCCTTGCTACGTTCTTCAAACTTTTCAATTGTGGAACAATTTCTGCGAACTCTTGTAGCAACTCCGAACGGGATAGCCCTGGTACAATGAGATGGATGGGCACTGTTACCCAATAAGTAGATGTGATGGTCCATAGGTTTGGAATAGATATCAGTCTGAATAAACCCATCAACTAAAAGGAGGGTGAGATCCAAAACATTAAGTGAAATTTCGGATGATACCATGGTAAATTTGATGGTGGGGTACAGTGAATTAATGAATTCGGTAAAATCCTTCAGCTTAGTGGTACCCAGGGTCCAAAGATCGAAAATGTCGTCTCGATATCTCCACCATAATTTAGGTTTGGTCTCCCCAGATTTGGCCTTTTGATCGATAATTCCCATTGCCAAATCAGCGTAACTACACGCGTTCTTAGGGCCCATTGCGGTGCCATGAGTTTGCAAAAATTGTTGATCCTGAAAGTGGGAATTGTTGTGCTCTAAGCAGATCTTCACAGCTTCAACGATACATTCAGTTGACGGAATTTGGAATTCTCGTGAATTAAGAGCATTTGTGACAGCTTTTATTCCCAAATTGTTGTCAATAGTGGGGAAGATTGACACAACGTCCCAGGAAACAAGAAGGGTACCTTCGGGGAATGGTCCAGTCTTGTTGAGATCTTCAATTTTTTGCAGTAAGTGGGTAGTATCTTTGACAAATGAAGGCCGTTTTTGGGCTAATGGCTTGAGATAAAATTCGGTAAATGCAGAAAGGTTTTCAATTGCTGTTTGCAATTGAAAATTGAAGATCTCAACAAGACTGGACCATTCCCCGAAGGTACCCTTCTTGTTTCCTGGGACGTTGTGTCAATGTTCCCCAATATTGACAACAATTTGGGAATAAAAGCTGTCACAAATGCTCTTAATTCACGAGAATTCCAAATTCCGTCAACTGAATGTATCGTTGAAGCTGTGAAGATCTGCTTAGAGCACAACAATTCCCACTTTCAGGATCAACAATTTTTGCAAACTCATGGCACCACAATGGGCCCTAAGAACGCGTGTAGTTACGCTGATTTGGCAATGGGAATTATCGATCAAAAGGCCAAATCTGGGGAGACCAAACCTAAATTATGGTGGAGATATCGAGACGACATTTTCGATCTTTGGACCCAGGGTACCACTAAGCTGAAGGATTTTACCGAATTCATTAATTCACTGTACCCCACCATCGAATTTACCATGGTATCATCCGAAATTTCACTCAATGTTTTGGATCTCACCCTCCTTTTAGTTGATGGGTTTATTCAGACTGATATCTATTCCAAACCTACGGACCATCACATCTACTTATTGTGTAACAGTGCCCATCCATCTCATTGTACCAGGGCTATCCCGTTCGGAGTTGCTACAAGAGTTCGCAGAAATTGTTCCACAATTGAAAAGTTTGAAGAACGTAGCAAGGAATATCAAAATTATCTAGTAGATCGTGGTTACCACCCTTCTAAAGTTAAAACACAATTTGATAAGGCCAAAGATACACCCAGGGAGGACCTTCTTTCACCTAAAGAACGAGAGAAAAAGGTTATTTTTCCCCTTGTGGTCAATTTTAACCCTCATTTGCCCAACATTGGTAAAATCATTAAGTCGTATAGCCATTTAATTTATGATTCACCGACATTAGCACAGATTTTTCCCAAAGGGTCAATCAATCCATCTTATAGAAGGGCCAAAACCATCAAAGAGCTCCTAGTGGGACCCAAGGGATCTAATTATACTAACAACGACCATTCTGCTACAGGTTGTTTCAAATGTAGCAAAAAATGTGATTTATGTAAGAACTTTTTAAAGGAGGATAAGATTTTTTACAGCACTCGTACAGATCGTTATTACACTATTAGGCAACATCTTGGTTGCAAATCTAAAAACGTGATTTATTTGGCCACTTGCAAGAAGTGTAAGGTTCAGTATGTGGGTTCAACATCCAATGAATTCAAGGTCAGGTTTCGGAATCACAAATCGGCTATGCTTACTAACAAGACTACGTGCGAATTAGCCGTGCATTTCAATAGGGTTGAACACCAGATGTCTGACTTTGAATTCATTGTTGTCGAAAAAATTGTTAATGAATGTGAAGATCACATTGATAGGCGTTTACTCACAAGGGAAGCTTTTTGGTGCTCCCAGTTGTGTACTCTTCATCCCCACGGCCTTAACAAACGATCAGAGTTCAACTCTAAGAATAGAATTAGGTTTAGCCAATAAGTTTTAATTTTTAGCCATGCATTTTCAGCCATTTTCATTTATTATCTTCCCCAAAACATTTTTCCCATTAAATTCTTCATAACTTTAGATATAATACTTTTTAATTTTTTACTGTGATAGTTAGCTCCCATGATTAACTCTATATTGTTCACTTCATCTACTATTGTGTAAGTGGTTTTTCTGTCTATAAGCTGGCCTATTTTGTCACCTACTCATTAGCGCTTGTTTGTAAATTTCGTGTAATTAAGCAATCTGTTTATTTCGTCATTGTCACTTCTTCACATATATAAGATCTTGAAACCGACTCAGTTCCTGCCAAGTATTTTTTACATGGACCTGTGAGTAGTTTGCTTTTGACTCCATTTTTCATTCAACCTATTTATTACCACGTGAAGTCAAGGCATCGTGTAGCCTTCTTTGGATCCTGTTCGCAAGTGGCATTCTTCGTTGGCGACGCAGCATTTTACATTCTACCTGCTATATATATATATTGGCATAATGCTTCGCTCACTGCTTGCAGTTTGAGCACTCTTGTGACTCCACGATGCAATCCAACAATGTGTAACCGTACATCCTGTGCCCAAGTTCAGGAGTTGCCATAAAGCCATTATGGTGACAACCGGGAGGGCACATTGTATACATATTGTATATTACGCTCACTGTTCATACAGTTTGAGCACTCTCTGCATTGGGTGGAGAGCCTCATAATAGGTGTTCACTATTGGCATAATGCTTCGCTCACTGCTTGCAGTTTGAGCACTCTTGTGACTCCACAATGCAATCCAACAATGTGTAACCGTACATCCTGTGCCCAAGTTCAGGAGTTGCCATAAAGCCATTATGGTGACAACCGGGAGGGCACATTGTATACATATTGTATATTACGCTCACTGTTCATACAGTTTGAGCACTCTCTGGATTGGGTGGAGAGCCTCATAATAGGTGTTCACTATTGGCATAATGCTTCGCTCACTGCTTGCAGTTTGAGCACTCTTGTGACTCCACTATGCAATCCAACAATGTGTAACCGTACATCCTGTGCCCAAGTTCAGGAGTTGCCATAAAGCCATTATGGTGACAACCGGGAGGGCACATTGTATACATATTGTATATTACGCTCACTGTTCATACAGTTTGAGCACTCTCTGGATTGGGTGGAGAGCCTCATAATAGGTGTTCACTATTGGCATAATGCTTCGCTCACTGCTTGCAGTTTGAGCACTCTTGTGACTCCACAATGCAATCCAACAATGTGTAACCGTACATCCTGTGCCCAAGTTCAGGAGTTGCCATAAAGCCATTATGGTGACAACAGGGAGGGCACATTGTATACATATTGTATATATATATAGATATATATATAGGGAGTCTGTAAGTCGATTTTCTCGTGGAACAGTGCTCAATACATTAAAGCAAAGCGGAATAAATATTTTAAGAGAAAAAAAGGACGCAACTACATTTCCCGACAAGCCTGTTTCGTGAATCGCTTCACGAATCGCGTGGTGAGATATAGCTCTTTGGCATTACAAAGCTTTTGCTTTCATGTCCAAATGGAGCACTCTACTGGGATGAGTCATTGCCGCTAACAATTGTGCACACTCACTAGCTCGCTAGTTTGAGCACTCTGGCATGGCTTAGACGTACCACATGTGTGGGACATTTGGGGTGGTTTTATAAGCTTAACCTCCATCCCAGACATCAGCACTGCACTGATGAGACCCAGAAGGCCGAAACAGTACTGTCTGCAGTGAGATATAGCTCTTTGGCATTACAAAGCTTTTGCATTCATGTCCAAATTGAGCACTCTACTGGGATGAGTCATTGCCACTAGAAATTGCGCATGCTCACAGTTCATATGATTTATTTCATATACCATTTCATCAATAATAATAATAATAATAATAAATATCGTTTATTCCACTTACTTGCAGATAAGGCCATTTCCGAGTTCATGTCTGCCTCCTCTTCAATTAGCAAGTCAAAGAGCGAAGTTTTTCTTATGAAAATTAGTTTTCATTTATATTTAGAAAACAGTCCTAAGAAAATAAGCGCGGTGATTGGTTAAAAATCGTGTTTCTATAACTCGATGGAGACACAGAACTATCATGACCTGTTGACGTAGTGATGGCGCGAGCAAATTTACATTTACAATTTTAACAAGTTGTTTGTTAAAGAAATCGAAAACATATACTCCATGTTTCTAGTTATAGAAGAAACACGAGTGAAAGTTTGGGAGAACTCGAAAAAGCTATTTCTCGTTCTCCCAAACTTTCACTCGTGTTTCTATAACTCGGGAGAAACACGGTACATGTTTTCTATTTCTTAAGTAAAGCACAACTAATTACCATCCCTAAAATTTCGCACTTAGACTCGCTTTGAAGAGGAGGCAGACATGAACTCGGAGACGGCCTACTAACAAGCGGTTAAAAATAATAGTGGTATATTAAACTATGGATTGATTATACTAGTTAAATGGACGAATACCTAAATGACGAATAATATTGAATAGTAGAGAAGAAGAAGAAGAAGATGAAGATTAGAAAAAGAATAAGATCGTTTCGCTTATTTCTTGGTTCCTCTTCAGTTACAGCTTGAGAAGGAATGGTAACAAGAATATCGATCATTATCAAACTGAAAAGTACTGGACTATTAAACTGAAAAGAACTGGAGGAAACTATCAATATCCGGTCAATATCCGGAATTTCCGGGAAATCCACCAAAACGAAAAGAATGATGCTAAATGCGCATGGTCAACATGCATCAGGTTAGACAGCGGATTTTACGGATTCGGCGGATTCAATAAAACTCCTACATTTTAAACGGAAAAGACGGAAAAGGCAGATTTAGCAGATGTATTATTATTATTATTATTATTATTATTATTATATTATTATTATTATTATGTAAATATCTGGAAATCCAGAATTTCCGGGAAATCCACCAAGACGAAAAGAATGATGCCAAATGCGCAAGGTCAACATGCATGATTTTAAACATCGGATTTTACGGATTTGGCGGAAATAAGCTTCAATAAAAGTCCTATCTTTACACGGAAAAGACGGAAAAGGCGGATTTAGCAGGTGTATCAATATTATTATTATTTTTTTTTATTATTATTATATTATTATTATTATTATTATTATTATTATTATTATTATGTAAATATCTGTGAAATCCGGATTTTTCGGGAAATCCACCTTTTATTTTCCACAGTTTATCTCGTTTTACAATCTGCTCAAGATGAAGTGGATTTCTCGGATTTTCTAGAATTCATCACAAAACACACTGTCCGTTCATTTTTCATGGTAGTATTTATTTTCTTTATTATCATGTTTAATTATTGATACCACCTTATTTTTTTTTCCGAAGTCATATCACATCTCGAGTCTTTTCGCTCACGATGAATTTTGAGATTCAAGTCAAAAAGTCGCTATCGAACGACACAAATAGCTGATCCCTCACATAGCTCCTCTTGTTATGTTTTTGTTTGTCTCTGAAAAGTTGCTTTGAAGCCACCTATCTACTAGAAAACCCAACCTCACACCTTGGCCAATTTGATTTGTTAATTATTCTATTGAAATGCTGACCAAAGACATAAAAGTGCTGTGATCACGTCCACCTTTTATTTGTTGATGAGGCTATTGAAGGAACTACATGATCCTAGTGGGCCTAAAGAAAAGCAATTACCCTCGACAATCAACAGTGATTTCCTGTGATAATGCTGTTAATTGGACGTTCTGAAAAGTGGAAGTCAGGCCACAAAATCACATTTTTTTTTAGTTTAATTTCTTTTGTATATTGGTCACAGAAGAAAACGCTTTTTACCAATACAATCGCTCTTTAATTTCTTTGGCAATACCGCGTTCTAGCATGCTAGTGAAAGGTAAGCCGACCACGTCACACCTTTTTTTTTTGCTGAATGAGGAGAGTCACAAAAGTTGGCGTTGGCATCTTTGTAATACTTCTCACTTCTCGCTATATTTTGAAACCAAATTAGATGTTCTTGGTTTCCAAACAAAAGTTGCCCACCCTTTCTTTGTTCAAGTCAATCAGTGCCGAGATCGGTTGGAAAATTGTCACCTTTTCTTGCAACGTATATAAGAAGCTAAATTACACTCCTACATCGTTTGGGCAAGGATGATTCAAGCAAAGGGACCTTGCAGACAACTAAACAGCGCAAGCATACGTGAAACTGCACTATGCTTTATGAGTCCAGTTGTTGCCGGTTCTTGTAGCATTATTAGTGCAAAATGTGTGTGCGATGCAAAAGAAAAAAATTGCAAAAGGCATGGGATTCCATCTGCAGTAGGCGTGATACTTGCGATGAAGCCCTATCAGGTTCGTAGCTCTGGTAATTGGTTGTTTTTTTCTTTTTTTTAATTCAGGCGGACACATGTTCAAGTGCAAATTAACTATTTTCTTGTTTTTTTTCTCCAGCAATCTTTCTTCTTACGTTCCAGCTCAATTTTCTTTGCCAGGCGACGGCTTTCCTTCGATTTTTTAGCCTTAAAAACTTCACTCTCAAAAAAGGCAGCATTAATCATGAATCCGATGTTGACAGTGATGAACACAACGACATAAACTCCAGCCCGCTGCCAAGTACCAGCTCACAACGATGAATCGATGGAAGACCCAAAATTGTCAATAAATCGCTTTGTCCTGCTATATTGTACTGGCTCGCATTCACAACACCCAATGGCGCTCCAGCGAGTCCTCTTGTGGTCCACAGGAAGTTGTTTAAGTGTGGAGTGAACGTCAATGCGAAACAGGTATGTTGATGACACGATCCAATTTTTATTTCATTGTGTGCTTGTTTGTTTGTTTTTAAAACAGATGGCCGCGATTTTTTCCCCCTTTTTTCCCTGTTGCGTGTTACCATCTTTCAAACATGTTGTAATGGTTGATCGATTACTGATAAACTGACTGACACTCCTTAATTTTGCTCTCATCACTTGCTTTTGTGGTCTAATTTTCTGTCTCGTTTGCTTTTTGTTTTTGTTTTGATAAGGTTCAGTTTACCGATGGAAAAGAATGTGATGCAATAAAGGAATTATACAAAGTCTTGAAAGATCATAAGAACAGTTTCATGCAAGATCTTGTGAGAAACTTGTATGAAAAGAATTACTCGAGGGAACTGCGAGGTGCATTTGGTCAAGATACGTCTGTTTCTCAATACGCCGAGGACTGTGGGAGCAAGAACGTGGTTCGAGTTGTTCTTGTCAATCCGAATTTTGAGGCATCTCTGACAAAAGCAGTGGAGGAGCTCTCGGCCTCCAAGTTGCGTTTAGACAAATTCGGATTTTCTTCCACAGGTGGCACATCTCAACAGTGCACTTCGTCCAAGCTGGATAGCCTGAAAATTGAGCAACCGATGCTTGCCAACAAATTGACACTGTTGATAAATGACATCAAGATCGCCATGAAGAGTTTACAGTATGCCAGTTACAGGGGAAAGATTTACAAGAAAGATGACCGGTCCCGGTTTACCTTTTCTTACAAATGCGAGCCACGGGCGTTTGTCAATTCGCTGGCAACAAACGAATTCTTCAAATCCAGACTTGTGAAAGAGATGAAAAAGGTCATCGACCTTCTCAGAGATCCCTACTTCGAGTTATTCCAACCGCTGACCGTGGACTATGACCTTATCGAGGTCAATGGTGATTCGTGCTGGTCCATCAAGAGAAGAAAATTTGTGGATGGAGCCATCACGGACGATCTGATTGGCAAAATTTCGGCTAGGGCATTTTGTCCATATGTTCCAGAGACGCCCCCCGAGCCCAAATACGTCCGAGAGATCCTGGATAACAGTCTCGATGAGAGCGAGGTGGCCATCTTCTGCCACGATTATCTCAATTTGCTGAAATACAATCAAAAGCGACACAAGGACAAGGTGCCTTGTCTGGTCGGTGATGCCAATAGCGGCAAAACGAGCCTTTTCTTTCCAATTCTCGGCTTG
>NW_027179715.1:550000-555000 GCF_036669935.1 Montipora foliosa | reverse complement strand
GAATAAATAGGCATAAGGAAATTTTTCAAAGACCAAAAAACATGGCTCTGTCATAGTTACAAATGTTTCATAGGTAATTTTAAATTTTTAAACTAGGTACATATTTTTTCGCCAGGTATTTTCCCATTGCTATGGTCTTAATCAACTGTTTAAAAACAGATTTTGCTTACTTTTCTCTCCTTTTTTTTTTCTATTTTTCTATCTTTTTCCTGTCTGTTCCCTTACCTCTACGTTGTACTGTTATTATGAACCCATTACTCACGAGGATGTGAGAAAGAAGAAACTTACCTTTAACCCACTGTAGTTTGAACCGGAGTTATCTTCAGATTAAGAGTCTGCCTTCATATTCAGTAAACCACACAGTACAACTTGCAAATTCCCTTGTTTTTGTTGAATTTATTCCTATTTTAGTCCCAGGTTCACCTCAACCCAAGCTTAATTTATGCCAAATGAGAAAATACATGTTGTGTACTGGTAGTATCCATAACCCTCAGCCTAACCATTAATCCTTGCCACAGAATGAAATAAACTAACTATAGTAAAAAAATACCTGGTTATAAACTTAAGATAAAATTATCTAGTTAATAAAAAATTGACTAGTCAAAATTAAAATGAAATAAAATTTAAAATTACCTGCAACAGCCCCATGCCACTAAACAAGTGTGTAAACGACCGTTTTGCTAAATTTTCAATTTGAAGTATTTGATAAAGATGGACACAGAACAACTAATTCCTCTGACCTTGCTTATGTTTCTTCTGGTTTTATATCTTCCACCTTTCCAAGTTTTTGCATCAAAATATTGTCATTATGGTTTGAATCGTGTCTCATTTTCCTATGCCATTTTGTTTCTGATTTCTACTGGCAACTTACTGTTTGACGTCAGTCAACGTGAGTATTGCACTGATGTCACCTTTTTGCACTAATCTGGGATAAAATGACTTGCTCTCAACCAAACAGAAAGTAGAAATTCTTGTATGTATATTATTATCCAAGTAATCACCCCCCTTTGATCAAGGAGAGCATTCAATAACATTGACCAAAACCAGGTTTGTGAGCCTTTGAGAATGTGCATCCCACCCCAAACCATGTTTTCACTGAAACTGCTGGTCACTAAATGTGGTTTTGGTCGATGTGATCTAGTGCCTTCCTTTGATTAACTGGTGTATTTGGATACATGTTTCTTTGGCATTTAATACATGTCAATCTCTACTGAGCAATTATTGGATCGTGAGGGAAATTAAAAAGTGTGAGTTTTCTACAGCTGTACTTTAACGTAGGTTGTGCTTACAATACAGTTATTAATTTGTCAAACTTGTTGCATGCTGTCATCAACAAAAAACCACAGCAAAAGTTGAAAAGATGTGGAAAAAAGTTATGACAATATATTTCAGCTGCTACTACTAATATATGATCAGCAAAAGTGTAACTGTAGTTTGGAGATACTTTAATGTAGAACAAGATCATACATATGAGATCGAAACCGTTAATTTAAATTCTTAAGATTTGCCACAGTCAAACTTTAGGTTTGTAGCAAACAAGAAGTTACGAAGGCAAGTTGCAATACAGTACATGAAATCGATGCAAATATCTAGAGAAAAACATTCAGGGTTCATAATTTAACTCACCAAATACTACCAGAATATGTCCATGAAACAACATCGGTCTTTTTGTCGCTGGATCAGTCCCTTGTATAGAACAGTCGTTCCCTTCGCTCACATTGAAAGGATCAGGAACTATAATCTTTGAGGAACTCTGCACATCAATCCCCCACGAACCCCAATCAACAACAATGTACTTGTGCTTTGGCATATTTGGAATTGAAGATAAACGGAACAAAGATGAAGCTTCACTTGAAAGTTACAAACGATCGCGCTACACACACGTGGAGATATGGATGTCACAACACGAAGACCTAAAATATGACGCTTCCAAATTCAAACTGGCGGAACTTTTGCTTTGATGGTGTTCTTAATTTGAATAAACGCGGTTCACTTCAAAGTATGACAGGAATATCACATCTTCGGATTGCTTGACATCAGAAATGTGTGAAAATCTGCTCTTGTTTCGATGTTGTTGAGAGGATCATCAAACGTCACACTCTCTTGCATTTTTTTAGAAGGAATTTGGCATCCAAATCATCAGCCAAAACAAAGGTAGCATTCCTTTTAACCAACCTAAAACCGGATTCTGGGATCGAAAATTAGATTTCCCGTTCCATTTATGGCGAAACCAATCTTAGATTGCAATCTAAACAATCTACCTCCAAACGTGGATCGTTCGGATTGGTAACTGAAACTGGTTTAAGATTTCCGTTCCATTTGTCATCGGGGAGCGAGTTTGGTGTGGATTATACAACGTGGTCTGTCAGCTCGGCACACAACAAACAACATGGCGGAGGAAATATGGGACTTTTCAGCCTGTTCAGGTACAAGGTGTTTTAATCATTTTCCTTTACATTGAACAAAAGGTCTTAAAACCAGAGAAATGTTTAATTTTTGTTTCATTTATAAGTCAAGTTCAGGAAATAGTTGAAAACAACTGGAAGTTGTTTGGGTATAATGTCTATATTTTTTGCAGTTCTCTCAACAATCGACCCTGACCAGCTTATCGTTCAGGTTCAAACTCCAGCCGCCGCATTTGAAACTCCGCTATTGCAAGTTAAATGGTCAAGGAATGAAGTGCTGTTTCTTCTGTCTTTGTACAAAGAAAGGGAGAACTTTTTCAAAGACAAAAAGTCAAAGAAGAAACCTTTGTGGGAGGAAATATCGAAGGAGATGCAAGAGAAAGGATATGGCTACACTGGTGCTCAATGTGAAACGAAGTTTAAGAACTTAAAGCAAAATTTCACAAAAACAGTCGATCACAACAACGTGTCGGGCAACGACAAAAAGACGTGCCCATATTTTGAAGAGCTGAGCGATATCTTTGGCATGACACCTTCTGTAAAGCCAGTGGCAGTTTGCTCCAACAGGGCTGGTCCTGTTGGTGAAGACCTCATCCGTACAAGTTCAAGTTCAGGTTCTTTTGCAGAAGCTGCAGCATCTTCTACTGATGGACGAAGACCATCATTGGACAACGAAAAAACTCCGCACAGAGAGGTTAAAAGGTCCAGGGCCAAAAGGGCTCTTCAGAGTAAGGAGAGTCTCACTGATTTGTTCAAAGAGTACCAGCGGGAACAAAGGGAAAAAGAAGAGGAAAAGGAGAAACATGTCATGGAAATGCACCAGCAAAAGATGCAACGATTTGACAGGTTGCTGGAGCTATTTGAAAAGGACATTTCGAAATAAGGCATGTTAAGTTACTCTGGTTTATTGTCAATTATTTTAAATACATTTACATATTACATATTCTCGAGGACCATTTAATTTTGTCAGAAATTATTCTTTCTCGAAATATTTCATATTTATTGAGATGTTACAAATGAAATTGACTTGCAGTTCAGACAATTTTGGCATAAATGTATTTATTATTGAGATATTTATTTTCATATATTGAGATATTTTCAACTTGCAAAGGCAAAATAATTTAATTCAATTTTTGTGGAATGTGAAAAGTTTTCTACAGTATTTACAAAATTAAAAGGGCAATTTTTGATTGACAGTTGGCCAGTTTTGTAGCATGATTTGATAACAACCCCTCCATGTGATACCAAGATGTTCTTGGAAGTGTTGGCATGTTCTGTTTCAAAAAATGAACAATTTTCTACAGAACAAAGAGTTACTTTGACAACAAACAATGACCATGGACAAAACTGCAACACCATTTGTAACTAACATTAGTTCCAAATGTTAAAACAATACCCTCCATTCAATGGAGGCTATTGCTTTCATTGTCCTTAAGAACTTGCTTTGGAAGGCCACATTATGATCAGCCAAGCCTCTTAAGAATCTTGCTTGTTTGCCCACATTCATCCTTTTACCCTTCATCAAAGGGTTTATTCAGAACAAAACCAATGTGCAATAACTTACTTGGCAATTAATTTATCCATGAGCACACTCGCAATGTACCAAATCCATTACATAGTTCAAAATCAATTGCTCTGATTTGTCCTGACCTTTTTCATTTTAGAGTAATTATAATAAAGTATGCTGCAGAAAATAATTGGAGGGTTAGAAAATAAAAAAAAAACTGGCTCGACAGTCAAGCTGAGTTTATAACAGCAGACTGGTAAATAATAGCCTTTCCAGGCTGAAAGTGTCTGTGAAAAGGGAGGGAGAAGGGTACTTGAAAGTTGTGCTATGGCAATGCTTTACCGGAGGTTACAACCCTAACCCTTACATATAACTTGTAAAATGGAAGTACAGTAAAAACCCACGTGTAAGAACCTACTTGTTTAGAGTTTGGCAAAACAGGTTCTTATATTTTGGGGTATTAAAGTAGCAAATTTCTGCCAGGAGGTTCTTAATTTTCTAGGTTCTTACATGAGGGTTTTTACTGTATTATGATCAATTATCACATACCTACAGAAGCGGTCACTAGGTCTGCAGTCTGCAGTCTGGGTTTTACACTGACCACAACAGGGATGTTGCATCTCCTTTGTTCATTTTTCACTTAAAACCCTTTTACAAATAAAATAATGAAATGAATTGACCACTTAGTGTGACTGAAAAAGGTACCCCTCTTGTGCAGACTATCCGCCCTCCCAGTGAAGCCTTCCTTTTTGGAACCTGCTTGTATTAGTTATTTGTCTTAAAAATGTATTGTTTTGCACCATACAGACAGAGATGAAGTGCAAAAGTTCAGCAAATCATGTCCATGATTTCAGCTCTCTTTCGAACAGCGTTGTTGTCATCAGCAAAAATATTAACAAAGTTATTGGCATCATCATCATCGTCTAGAGGTTGTAGAAAATCATCTATTTCATCATTTGAATAAATGCAGAAATTGTGGAGTGTGCATGCTGCTATAACTAATTTTGGTAAAAACCTGATTCTGTCAATATCCACCATGACTCTCAACTTCCGGAATCTTCCTTTCAAAAGACCAATGTCACGTTCAA
>NW_027179715.1:517500-522500 GCF_036669935.1 Montipora foliosa | reverse complement strand
TTAAATTTAATATTGATACTTTGGCTTTTACAAACCGCTGATTTTTCATGTAACTCATTTATGCTTTACCTTTCAGGCCACTGTGTTAGCCCTTCTGAAAAAGGCTTACTACAATAGAAAAGTGGTTGAGAATCCAAGGAAGAGGAAAGAAGGGCAGGAGGAGACTGATTCAACCCAGGAGGGGCATGATACTCAGCTGAAGCTGGATGTGAAGGCAACAAAACCAAACTTAAAAAAAATTCTGTGCTCATGAAAGCATCTTTTGCCCACTGGAGGAAGTGGATCGAAAAGCAGTCGGGCAAAGGGGTTGTAAGAAAGGTTCTCCAAGAGTATCCGGGGTTCCGAAGATATGAACAAGTGAGTAAAAAATTTGTAGCTTGAAGCTCACCATGCATCATTTTTCCCGGTCGGTGCTTGACACTAATGCTAGTGCTGGGCTAGTAAAACTATGCGCCTACTAGCTCCTAGACTAATCGGTTTAGTATAAGAAAGCTAAATTTACTACAACTCTATACATGTAAACCTTGTAAACCAGGAACTAGTTTCCATAGCTTGCATATTTAAACCAGGACTTGTAGTCCATATCCCAGGTGTACCGTATGATCAATTCCCAACTGACTACCCCCATCTTGGAAAAGCTGGGTATTTTCCTCAGTTTCTGGTTTAGCTATATCTCTGTGTGCATATCATTCTCTTCAAAGGAGTGCTGAATCTGAACATTATTGTTTAGCTTACTTACGTCAGACTTCCAAAAAAAAGAAAACCCAGTTATTGCATGGAAGTTCAAAGTCGCTTTTCTAATTTCTAATACTTATTTAGACCACTTCTCTTTCTGTTTGTTACTAAACAGGTTATGGTAGAAGTCAGACTGGTGACTGAATGTTCAACCTATGAAAAGGCATGGGGAAAAATACTCCCACAACTGTGGGAGTATACAAGGGCAAACAACCCAGACTGCCTAAATTATAAGGACGATCCTGAAGAGCTCGACAACTTAGACGATGGTTAGATAGATAGATAGATAGATAGTTTTATTAAAATTACCCTTGCAGCCCGAGGGCTGAATTAAGATAATTTTTACAAATGTACAACGTTAATTCATTGTAACTATAAATTCTAAAATGATAAATTAAGAAAGTTATTTGATAAGAATTTAAAGCTATTATTATGTAAACACTAAATTACAATTAAGATACAGCTAAAATTTTTCAAAAACATATCATTTAATATATATGAGTTGCAAAAGGGCATGTTATCGGCAATGGCTTACAATAAAACTGTCTCTGAAACGATTGGTTTTAAAACGCGGGACTTGGAACTTGCGATTTTTCCGTGCACGCAAAGTGCCAGAGTAAGGTGGCGGAAGGAGTGAATGAAGCTTGTGATTATTGTTATTACATATGTCTTGAAACATTGAGTTACCAATCGCCTCTCTCCTGGCATACAAGGTAGGTATGCTAAAAACTTCTAAAGCTTGTCGATAAGATAACTCGTTATTGCTTATTATGCGTAGTGCTCGCTTCTGCAGGCGCCCTAACTGATCGGAGAGATATTGCGGTAGAGCGGTATGAAAGACTGAACATGCATACTCTGCGACTGGCCGTATGCAAGTGGTGTAGAAGCTCAAAAGGTCATTAGTTGGCACTTTCGCACGCTTTAATTGCCTAAGAAAGTAGAGACGCGTTGCGATTTTCTTACATATCATTTCTACGTGCACATTCCACTTCAAATCATTCGATATCATAACACCTAGTAATTTAGCAGATGGAACAATCTCAATGTTCGTATTATTGATAGTAATAGGCTCTAAAATACTCTCTGACTTTGTGAACGATATTCTAAGTTCCTTGCACTTCGATTCATTCAACTGGAAACCATCAGCTCGTGACTTTGTAACAAATTCGTCAACGCGCGACTGCATCGAGCTGGTTCCGTTCTTTTCCACACACTCAGCGAGGGTAGTATCATCTACATACTTCCAGATGTTCGTATTTGCCACACTCAGGTCATTGATCATAATCAGAAATAACCAGGGACCGAGTTTAGTCCCCTGAGGAACACCTGCTGGTACAGAACGCCATTCAGATACACAATCACAACTCAGTTTCACCCTTTGCCTTCTATTCGTTAGGAAATCCAAGATCCAGCACATGATCGACTCCGGAATATCATACGAGGAGAGCTTTGGGGCTAGGACTTGGTGATCAATTAAGTCAAAGGCTTTGCGAAAGTCAAATAGTACCGCTCTCGTAGTAGCCCCATTTCCGTCAGTCGATTCCAACCAAGAGTGCAACATACTAATAAGCGCATGCGTAGTAGAAGATTTAGGTACAGCCCCAAATTGTTGGGGGTCAATCCGCTCCAGCACAGCAGGTTTAACGTAAGTGTCAACTACATAATCTTCAGACAACTTTGACAAAATGGGGGTTAGTGAGATAGGGCGTAAGTGCTTATTTACATCACGGACGGGCTTTTGCTTTGGCACGGGGACCACATCTGCGTGCTTCCATGACGATGGCAGGCGTCTTTCACGGTACGAGTAGTTCAAGATGTCAGATACCGGTCCGGCTAAAATATCTGCATTTTCCTTTAACAACCATCCAGGGATGTTGTCTGGGCCGTTAGCTTTGCAAGGGTTCAACTTTGATAATTTCTTCCGGACTGACTCGACCGACACAACAAGGGGGTTTCCGGAGTAGTTACTGAAAGTAGTGCACGGAAAAGCGGCAGGGAGCGATGTGTAACAGTGCATTGGCGATAAGAAAGCCTCATTGATGATGTTAGCTAGGCCGATCTGGTCAATACTCTCATACAGATGTTGAAGCGATTGCAATGTGTCACTTTGCGCCGAGGAGGCAAGCGAGCGCCCACTAAGCTTTTTCACTTCTTTCCACCATTCGGATGGTTTACATTTCTTCAGATGTTCCACCTTGGCTTGGTAATAATTTGCGCGGCACATCTTTCACTTGCGATTAATACGATTTCTCAACTCACGAAACATTTGGTCGTCGCCACGCGATAAGGCACTTTGCCGCTTTTGTAGCAAGTTCTTCAAGGATGATGTTATCCAAGGTGGTTTGGTTGAATGTACTTTGCGCGTGCGCATAGGCATAACATGATCAAGACCAGTCTTAATAATTTGTTCCAAAAGCAACGTCTTGCCTTCACAACTTTCTACGGAGTTCAGTATAGAATCCAAATCCACTGATTCTAGATAAGTGCGCATTGCAAAGCGCTTGCTGGGACGCAAATCTCTCGACTGAACATTAGTTGTAGAGCTATTGGACTTTATCCTCACCTTCGGTTGAACTTCTATTGACATGTGGTCCGAAAGGCCAAGTGGAGGGCGTTGGGTTGGAGTTTCGTAGTGGTCTTGAAGGTTGGTGAGGACTAAATCAAGCGTTCTTTCTCCTCGCGTCAGAAAATTCACTATTTGCTTTAAATTGTAGTTGTTTCTAAGCCGTGTGGTTTGTAGCCTGTTAAAGTCTCCCACTAAACAGAGCCCACAGTTGGAATACCGTGTCTCGATAGATGACAAACACGTCTCTAAATACTCTAAGAAAGCAGAGTCATTTGCGCTTGGCAGGTGATAGAACGTCCCAAGAAGAATAGAGCTGTATCCCCTTGGGAGACGAGTAGGACTAATTTTAGTTATCTAGTTATCCCTTACATAATGAATTCTGTGCCAACTTGTATTGTTTGTGAATCGCACATTGGTTATTTCTTAATATTTAATTATTTTTTCAGTTATATGGGAAAGTTATGGTTCAAATCCTGAACCAAATCCTTACTTAAAAGAACTCAATCCATCGGAGGCTGAGATTTTTAAAAATTAAACAAAACAGATCCCAGATTTGTACATTAACCCTTTGTTTATTTGTGCCTATGGGTTGTGGTTGGTATTGAAAGTTACCATGCAAAGTCGATCATTTTTAGTTCAAACTATTTATTGTTCATTCAAGCTCTTTGGCCTAATGACTACACCTATTGGTCGTATTATTATTTGTGCACCTTAATGAAATGACTGTTCTAGATTACATAGAATGCTTTATTTCCCTCAATAATTTAGGAACCAGTAAAGGTGTTTCTTGGGAAGGGTTGGAAGTATGTTATGTCGAATGGAAGGAAGAAACTGAAGAGAATCTCAGAGTATGGCTACCATGTCCCATTATTAAAGAGTTTGGAGGTATATGTTTTTTTGTTTGTTTGTTACAATCATTCACTGAAAAGTGCCCTTGTTGTTGAACTCAAACTACCATTTTTGCACATTCCAGTTTGTGTTGAGTGGTCAAAGCTGCATCTCATTTTCAAACAAAACAAAAGAAGAAAACAATTTGGGCACAAAAAGCATATGTAGTGAAACAATAAAATATTAAGTCACATTTTTTTGTGTTAGGTACTTTCACAGAATCCAGATGTTCTTCATGAGGTTGACAACCCCCATCACTCAAATGATGATGTCTTGCGTGATGTGTTGGATGGTGAATATGTGCAGAACCATCCCATTTTTGCAGTCCAGAAAGATGGACTTATCATTTTGGGATACTTCGATGACCTGGAGATTGCAAATCCCCTGGTGCAAAGGCTAAAATACACAAGATTGGTAAGTGAGTACTGCAATAACGGTGAGTCTTCAGTGTTACTGTTTGTCTGATGAAAAGTGGAGTCTGTTTCCCTGGGACTTCCTTTCCATAACAGTGTTGCACATGCATCTATCGGAGTCAGAAGTCTGTGTCATTTTAGGTAAAAGTTCACTGGCTTGTTAAGAATATTGTAATGTCCAAAAGGATGTCTTAGCTATCACATTCCTCAAACAGGCACATTTTATATTTGCAGGTGTGTTTTATTATCTACTGGCGAATATCCATCCCATGTACCGTTCCACAATCCGAAACATCCAACTTATTGGTATAGCAAAGACACAGGACATGAAGAGGCATGGCATTGACAAAATGTTGTTACCCTTTACTCAAGAACTCCATGAACTTGCCAAGGTGTGA